>NW_021680362.1:1867431-1944880 GCF_001412515.2 Diachasma alloeum
CAACTGCGTGAAACACACAGTAGTATGAAACTTCAACTGCGTGAAATACACAGCAGTATGAAAATTCGGCTGCGTGAAACACACAAACTTCACGCATGCGTGGAGTGTATGGAGTGTACGGGAGTGATTCACGCAATGGTGCGAATAGTCACGGCCAAAATTTAATAGAAAAACCTATCGAATTCGTTAGAAAATTCTATTGAATTTCTATTGAGCTGTTCCTTTAATTTTTTTGCCGATTCTATTGAAATGTTCAATAGAAAATATTCAGTAGAAAAAGTCAATCGAATTCTGTTGACTTTTTCTATTGAATGTTTTCTATTCAACATGTCAATAGAATCAGCCAAAAACTAATAGAAAGTTTAATAGAAATTCAATGGAATTTTCCAACGAATTCAATAGGTTTTTCTATGACATTTTTTCGTGCGTGATTCACAACAAAATTAAGTGATAATCGAAATTTGAACATTTTTAAGTGATGAAACGGTTATAATATTACAATTATCTCAATTATAATTAATTTTACGACAAAATACCGTTACAATTATTTTGTAGAAAATTTTCTCACCTATAAAAACAGTATTTGCACATTTTCCCCTGAACTCACTCAATCTGGAGACAATAGCGTAATTAATAAACATTCTCATTACGTTGTCATTATGTTTTAATTTAACAGGTTATTGACACCTAGACATCCGCGATTATTTTATAATTCAAATAAATTTCGGGCTGCATTGAAGACATTCATCGATTATCTCAATAATGATCGATCTTCCCACAGAACATCACAGGACTTTTTTGTAAAAAATGTTTTCACCCACGAAAAAAGTCTCCTGACATTTTCCCTTGAGCAAACAATAAATATTACAAACTTACCCAAAATAATGTTTACACTTCCCCTCAACGATTCTCGAAATGCTGAGTCTCCCGAGCATCGTGGGCCCGGACGAATCACCTGTTCACTACCTGTTTACGTTCCAAACGGAGCAACAAAACCCTCCCCCACTAAAAAAAAACAATAATAAAAATGAATTATTGAGAACGACGAGTGCCCGCAGCCGCCCCTAAACACTACACCTAGTTCACGAATTGCTACGTGTTCTCCACATTCTTCATTCTTGTCACCAAAACTGAGAAAATTATTCCTCGCATAACAAGACAAGTGTTTTCCAATCATCTGTTGAGTGAAGTTCGATTGTATTGGTCAGTACCAGGCATCAATGGCGGTCTATCATTCTTCTTTCGGGGAAATTGGGGGTTATTCCGGTGACAAACGGAGCACAGTGTTCCCATGACCCCAAGGGTAACAAGTAATATCTTAGAATTAGTGAAAATAAAAGAGTGGTGATAACAGATAAATCGACCCAAAGGATTGACAAGTAGATTATTAGGAATTTTTGATGAGGTAAGTTTGATTGATTTGATTGCATTAACAGGTGCAATTGGAGCACTTCTAACCTACGAAATTCTACGAATATTTTACGATAATATCCATGAGTATGTCATTTTGCATCGTTTAGTTGATAAATTTTGAGGCTTTCAGGGGTGAATTGTCCACTGGAAATCGTAATGCCACGGGAACCTCTGCATAATAGATTGTTGTTTACTCGTTTTTTATTATTGTTATTAATTCGACGGTTTCAATGAGTATAATACAACAAAATTTTTTATCGGAAATACTGCAAATTCTCCTGAATCATATCCTCATGGCATTCTCAAGGGGAAATTACAGCAAAATTGAATTTTTTAACGACGAAGAAAGACTTATTAGACATTTTTCAAGCTGCAGCAACTCATTGAATGGTTGACAATGAAAAATGTTGATAAAATTCATTAGTTTATTAGTATACCATGCGGAAGTAATCTAAGTAATCATACGGATTCCACTTGGACTCGTAATGTCATGTAAACCTCTGCATAATAGAGTGTTTTTACTCCATTTTTTATTGTCATCAATTCCCATTGCATATTCAATTTTTTCCATGAGTAATACAACAAAATTTTTTGTCGAAAATATTGCAAATTCTTCTGAATCATATCCTCATGACATCCTCTGGGGGAAATTGGAGTAAAATAGAATTTTTTGAAGACGAAGAAATACTTTTTAGGTATTTTTCAAGCTGTAGCAACTTATTGAGTTGCTATGATATGTCATTAATAATTTTGTCTTCAATTTTCATCTTTAATTTTCATGAAATTGCACAGCAGAACCCCCCTATTTCGATCAACAAATCCCTAAAAATGATGAAAAATTCTCCCAAAATTTGCTGCACCTTTCCCCAATCAACAATCATTGAAAAAGAAAAATTAATTCAACTCCTTTTATGATGTTTCTAATGAGAGCTAATGCGTTTAATAGAGAGATGATGAGCAATAGCTGAAGGATTGAACAAGTAAATTATGGCTATGAGGAAACGAAGTGGCTCTGGCTCGAAGCGCCAGCACAAAGGGAAGCTCGTGCCTATCTACGAGAGCCTCTTCAGGGGAGAGGACCTCACGCAGTCGCATCCCAATTTCTGGAATGAATTGTTCCTCATCAAACCGATGGTAACGATTGTCAATAGCAAAATTGCATTCACCTCTATTTCTTCTTGGTTCTGGGGGCTGATTTCACTTTCGAGAGCTTCTGTAGATTTTTTTTGGGGTCCTGATTCGCCTTTTCATGGGGTTTCTCCTCGTACTTTATCCTCTGGGGGGCGAACTTGTTCTTGAGGTGGAACCAGGCCTCACTCGTCTGGATCCGGTACTTTATGCAGTTCAGTTGGAAGAGACAGACTCTCCCGTAGTATTTCGTCATCTCCCAGGAGGGGATCGACTGGAATTGGAGGGACAGGGGTTTAGGGGGATTTTCGAGGGGGGCAGGGGGCGTTACCTGGATAATTTTGCACATGAATTTCCCAAACGACATGATACATCCTAACTTTTTGTGACGTATGTCATGGGATAACCAAAGATTTGGGGGCGTTTGTCACATGTCAATTGTTATGTCTGGAGTGGAGTAGTTATTCGAGGAAAAGTACGTCGGAGATTTTTTGGGGGATATCCTCGAAGGAAGACATTTAGAGAAATTTATTAAATAGATATTTGTAAAATAATTCATATGAAATTTTTCATTCATATAAATTCATATAAATCGATTTGCAAAATAATTCACATGCAATTTTTTACAAAAAAAGAAAATCTTGTGAACTCATTTCGTAAATATATTTGAAGGGAAGGGGAGAGAGATTTTTATCAAAAGACTCATTTAGTAGAGAATTTTATGCTTGACAGAAAAAGTTCTCACACATTTTTCCATTACGTTGAAAGATATTGGCGAAATAACTTCTATGAATTTTTTGTCGCAAAGAAGTGAATGTGTAACACATTTATCAGATGATTTTGCGAATATTTGTAACAGGAAAATGTTAGGGAAAATAATATGAAATTTTTCCTTAAACTTGAACCTTTCACAGATATTCCTTGAAAGAAAAAAAGAATAATAAATAAAATTAATATTCCTGACTTTCTCCTCAAAAGAAAATGAATAATAAATACATTCAGCAGATTATTCCGTGAACATCTTTGAAAGGAAGATCTTGTCATTTTTATTCAAAATTTATACTCTATGAGAATAAAATAAATATTTGTTAGGCGTCTCACATCCGCTTGCAGTATGATCCATTTATAAACCCAAAAACTTCATTAGGCATCTCAAATCGAGGCTGAGATTCTTCGTCCTCTCCAAAAAGAAATAAATATGAAATGCATTCATCAGATTATTTTGCGAACATCCTTGGAAGGAAGATCTTCAGAAACCTACATCCTCGTCATTTTTATTCCGAATTTTTAATTTTATTCAGAACTCTACAAGAATAAAATAAAGATTTGTCAGGCGTCTCACATCCCCTCGCGGTATGACACAATCATAAATCCAAAAACGATATTCTTCGAAAGAAAAAAAGAATAAATAAAATTAATATTCCTCACTTTCTCCTCAAAAGGAAATGAATAATAAATACATTCAGCAGATTATTCCGTGAACATCTTTGAAAGGAAGATCTTGTCATTTTTATTCAAAATTTATACTCTATGAGAATAAAATAAATATTTGTTAGGCGTCTCACATCCGCTTGCAGTATGATCCATTTATAAACCCAAAAACTTCATTAGGCATCTCAAATCGAGGCTGAGATTCTTCGTCCTCTCCAAAAAGAAATAAATATGAATTGCATTCATCAGATTATTTTGCGAACATCCTTGGAAGGAAGATCTTCAGAAACCTACATCCTCGTCATTTTTATTCCGAATTTTTAATTTTATTCAGAACTCTACAAGAATAAAATAAATATTTGTCAGGCGTCTCACATCCCCTCGCGGTACGACACACTCATAAATCCAAAAACCTCATTAGGTGCCTCAAATCGAGGCTGAGATTCTTCGCCTCAGCAGCGACCAGCTCCACACCTGCAAAGCCAACCTGAACTCCCTAGTCTGTCACTGCGTGGACACCCTAGTTGACGAGCACCCCTTCCGCGTGGTGTACGCCCTGCAGACCCTGGCGGCAGTGATCCAGTCAATGTACAAAAAAGCTAGTCAAATTGACAGCGACTTCAGCTTAATCGACATTCTCGTCGGCTTGGAGTCGGCAGAGCAGCGGATGACGACCCTCATGCAGCACTGCAACAACTTCCTGACGGGCGAGTACCCAGACAGCCTGAAAGCCCTCTGCCTCAAGCTCCTCCTGATCATCACGACAGGCATGGACAACCTCAACCAGAACTCCCTCCTCGAGCACGTCATGGTGAACGGTGTCTTCGAGTCGTTGATCCAACTCCTGCGGTCAACGGCGTCTCGAAATCGTCATGGGAATGATGCAGTTCTTCTTTTAACTCTCCTAGTCAACTACAGAAAGCACGAGAGCACGAATCCTCACATTGTGAAGCTGTCGATCCTCGATGATGAGCTGGCTCTCAATGGGTATGGCCAGGTCATCTCGAGCTCCCTCACGGACTTCTGCAGACTTTTTGTGCAACAGAAAGCGGAGGTGCAGACCTCGTGGCTGTCTTCACTCACCAGCATGGTGGGAAGCATGTTCATAGGTACAATTTTTTGCAATATAGGGGAGAGTGGGACAAAATGAAACAGCCGAAAAACGACTATTTTGACGCAATTCAAGCAAAAAAAATTATTTTATCAACTTTTTTTATTAACTTTTTTTTGAAGAGCAAAATCATAATTTCTCAACTTATTTAAGGGAGAGTAGGGTAAAACGGCCCCTTTTGACTTTTTTGTAATACTCATAACTCGGAAACAAATTCATTAATTGAGATCAGTTTAGGCTCATTCTAAAGGGGAAGAAGTGTAGTTTCCATCGAAAAAACATGTCATTTCATTCAAAATTCAATGAGCTGTTAACATTTTTGAAAAAATCAAAAGGGGCCCTTTTATCCCACTCTTCCCTAAATTTTAAATTAAAAGATGAATATTACCACCAAATTACGACTATATTACTTGAATTTCTCTGATTTCTACTAAAATTGAAATTTTCAATTATAAAATTCCAGTGTAGCAGTAGTTTTTGGGAGAATCACATTGAATTCTATTTGGAAAAAAAATCATGAAATTGTAATGGAATTCCAAATTTTTAATCAGTAAGAAAACAAGAATTCCTCAACTTATCTAAAATAGAAACACGAATATTCAGCACCAGCTTAGACAGGATTGTCGATTAATCGACTATTCACGAATATATTTACCTGAATTTCTCTGAGATCTATTCATTTGTGTTCAATAATTGATTTTTGCTCAAATTGTGAATTTTCACTTGATAAAAATTTTCAACAAGTCTACTGAACATTTCAGCCGGGAATTCTCAACAATATACAACAACTCTCAAAAAAAGCAAAACATCATCTCCCATCCAAGAATTAATTCTAAACCTTTTTTTCTGCAATCAAGAACTAAAAATTCTGGAACAAATGGCGATGTTTTTCTTTAAAAATTACAATAACATATTTCAAAGAACCAATCCCATAAAAACCATTTCGAACTATTGAATCTGCTCTAATAGGAACGAATCGTGCAAAATGTACCTTTCTCCTTTTTTTTCAAATATCAATAGCTCCTTGAATTGCCAATGAAATGGGACAATGTTTGGGAAAATAATCTCATTTCATTAACAATTCCTCATCCCAAGGAAAATAAAATTCTTTCCCTTTGCGGTACCCCTAGCAATGCAAAAAAATTCAAGTGTGCATTAAAAAAATTCCCAGGTGAAGAGGAAGCCAACAACCAGCAAGTCCGGGCGAACAACGCCCTCCTGCTGGCGCTGTACGAGGCAACCCACCTGAACCGCAACTTTGTCACGACCCTGGCGTTCACCCAGAGTGACACATCAGCCCCCCCATCCCCGAACAACACCCTGGGTCCGAACGCAGTGGCGCCAACCCAGCCCCCTGACATAATAACCCAGCCCTTCAACCTCCTCGCGACCTTCCTGCAGTACTGCTCGATCGTGATGCAGGTAATCAGGACCGAGGCCATCCTGAACAACGTCAAGCTCTGCTTCTTGATCCTGAGTTGCATTGCTGAGGACCAGTACGCCAACTCCTTGATGCACGACGCCAATCTGGCATTTCGAGTGCAGCTGCATCGAGTGCCAATGCACCACAGGAAGATCCACGACAAGGCAGCCCCCACCCAGCCCCTGGCTGCCACTCTCCTGGACCTGCTGGTGGAGTTCATCACCTCTCACATGATGAAGAAGTTCCCTCTGGAGCTGTACCACCAGTGCATAGGGGTCCTCCAGAGATTACTGTGCTATCAGAAGAGGTGTGGGGTGAGGCTGGGGTACCACTGGAAGGACCTCTGGACAGCATTGTTCAATTTACTTAAATTCCTGACGACCCATGAGGCGCATCTCGTGAAGAAGATGAACATCTTTCCCCTGGCCATCCAAGTCGTCAACATTCTGAATCTCTTCATCACGTATGGGGACACATTCCTCTCGTTGCCCAGCAGTTACGACGAACTTTTCTACGAGATCATCAGAATGAGACTGATATTCACCAATCTGAATGCCATGGCACTGAGGTACTCGACGATGGAGGCGTATGAGTACAAGGAGCATGCACTCAAGCTGATGAATTGTTTGGTGAATATGAGGGATATTGTTAATCACTTTCCACCGAAAATCGCAGCCTGGCTCGCTGCGGAGAGCCTCTCGACTCCGACTGAGCAACAGATCATGGCGATTATCATTCAGAATTATGATACGCTAGGACTGAAGCTGCAGGATAATCTTGATCAGTATGAGAGGTATTCGGAGAAGCCTAATCATAATGGCTTTTTTGAGGAGATGGTGAGTTTTTAATGATTTTTTTAAGGCTGTCTTTTTAGAAAATAATTCGATGATTTTTTTTTCTCCATTTTTGCGGTTGCTCTTTGATAGAAGGAAATTTAAAAATAGAGATAGATAGAAATCAAAGATGACAAATTTTATGGGATAAATATCAGGGAATAATGATGATTAATTTTTGAATTTGTCGATTTTCGTAGAAAAATCGATTTACGTAATTTTGGAAATATCTCTAGGAATAAAATTCTGTATGAAAAGAGCGGCTTAGTATTCCCGTTCTGAGTTTCTGATTTCTACTCATTTTCGTGAAATAATTTGTGTAAAATAACAAGCAATTTTCATTGACTTTTTCCTCAAATATTGAATTTTCAATTACGAAATTCCAGTTTATTAGTATTTTTTTATATAGGAAAGGAAAGATCTTGACATTTCAATGAAATTCTAAATTTTTGGCCAACAACAAAACGAGAATTTCTCAAGTTGAACTGTTTGACTTGAATTTTTATTTAAACCATGAATATTCAGTACCAAATTCGGCAGAATTTTCAATTAATCCAAAATTACAGAAAATTAAAATTAAAACAGCAAATGAAAATTTACATTGATTTTTCTTCAAATAGTGAATTTTGAACTATAAAATTTATTGAAATTCACGTTGAACTGTCACTTAATAAAAATTTTCAACAATATTTCCCTTTCCTCTCCAAGAATATTCCCACGAAAATTTTCTCTCGAATTCAATTTTTAAAGCCTACACTTAAAATTCACCTCCACAGGTAACTGGAGTAATTATTGACACCCGTGCCTCGATAGACTTGAACGCCCTGGACACCCAGGAGATCCTCCAGGAGCTCTCCAACATCTCGTAGTCCCCGTATAAACCCTCCAACCGTACTCATCACCATCAATCAAACGATCAATTTCACCTCCACGCTCAGAATACTGGAGTCAATGAAATGCGCCTTCAAGGTTTACAAAAAAATATGTATATTATTCAAGAATATTTAAAGAAACAAGAGTGTTCATCGAGAAATGTCCCGAACTGATGAATGATATTTTTTAACGAGTGTTCAGCTCTGCTCTGTAAGTAAATGCCTTTTGAAAGAAGTAATCTCGGAATGACTGCCTTCAACCGGAGGATCTCTCCGTCCTCTTCCTCGAGGCGAGAGCCACCCCAACTTTGGACTGGTTCTCCCTCCCCAGCTCTTTACTGATCCACACCCCAATCTCCATGATTTTCTCCAGGTCGACCCCAGTCTCGAGTCCCTCCCCATGCAAAAGATAAAGTAGATCCTCAGTGGGGACATTCCCCGAGGCTCCAGGGGCATAGGGACACCCCCCAAGGCCCCCAACAGAGGAATCAAATACCCTGACCCCCAGATCTAGACCAGCGAAGATATTAGCCAGTGCCTGTCCATAAGTATTATGACAATGAAGAGCAAATTGCGTCAGATCCCCAGAGGACGAGGCGCTCTTCACCTCGTTGAGGACGTTGACGATTGTCCTCGGGGTGCCAACGCCAATGGTGTCCCCCAGGGAAATCTCGTAGCATCCTGCCTCCAGCATCGAGGCTGAAACCCTTGCAACCATCGAGGGTTTAGTATTCCCCTCGTATGGACATCCTGCGATGCAGGAGACGTACCCCCTGACCCTAATCCCGTGCTCGAGGGACTTCTTGATGACCTCCCCGAGGCGTTTGATGCTCTCGGCGATGGAACAATTGATGTTCCTCATGGTGAAGGTCTCGGAGACTGCCCCGAAGACTGCGATCTCCTTCGCTCCAGACGCGATGGCGGAGTCGAGGCCCTTTAGGTTTGGAACTAGGACTGGGTAGGAGACTCCTGGAGCCTTGGTGATCGAGCTGAAGACCTCGGAACTATCCTGCATCTGCGGGATCCACTTCGGGGAGACAAAGCTGGTGGCTTCGATGGTCTTCAAACCAGTGTGAGAGAGCTTGTTGATGAAGGCGATTTTTGTTGAGGCGGGGAGGAGGGTCTTCTCGTTCTGGAGACCGTCCCGGGGGCCCACCTCCACGATCCTAACGAAGTCACTGAATCTTCGGGGGGTGAAGATGATCCTCGTGGGGAGGACGGGTCGCAGTGAGGCGAAGAACATTTTTCTGGGATTAAATATCACGTGTGGTTAGTCGCAGAAAAAATCTCAGAGAAAAATCTAGTGAATGTAAATAGTTGAATAGAAAATTTTATTCTGATTTCTATTGAATTCTATTAGTTTTTGGGGTAATTCTGTTGAAGTCATGTTTTAAAGAAATTTTTCATTCAAAATAGTGAATAATTTTGATTGTAATTTTAAGTAATTGGCATAAAAGAGAAATGGAATTTTTCAAATGAATTCTAACTGAATTCCAATAGAATTATCATACAGTTCCAATAGAAATGAAATGAATTTTTTAAAAAAAGGATTTCTATCAGGTTTTTCTCTACGTATGACGCTTCAAAAATTCCCAAATTTTGATAATTATATAGATATTTCCAAATTCGAATAATTTGGTTAATTATAATTTTAATAGAATTGGCACAAAAGACAAATAGAATTTTTTAATGAATTCTAATTCAACTCTAATAGAACTCCCGTACAATTCCAATAGAAATTCAATAGGATTTCTTCAAAAAAGAGCTTTCTATTAACTTTTTCTCCACGTGTGATGATTCAAAATTCTGATAATTTGGCAATTCTCATTTTATTTGAATTTACTTGATTCGAATAATTGGGTTGGCTTCTATGTCACGACAGAATGCCACATGAAATTTCGCCCACACCCTGTGCATGTGTGAGTTGACTCAGCAAAAAGAGTCAAAACATCAGTTCAGCACCTCTTAGATTAAAAGTCCTGCGTCCTCCAGACAAATACAAATCAATCAATTCTCATAAATAAAACCAGAATGTTCCCTGCTTACGCTTACCTCTCAGGCTACGACAGGCACAAGAAGCTCATAAACGACTACCTCCTTCTCAGCGGTAAATCACTCGGCAGCCTCAAACGAGACACGTATGTAGAAACCCATGACGTACACATCAACTATATCAACACTCATTCACTCTTCGTCCCGCAATTCTTATCAGCTGTTTGTTGATGCAGAGTGACTGAGTGTCGAAATTCATTTCGAATATGCGTGATTCAAACAGCTCTTGAATGATTCGAGGTCCCGGGACAAGAACGATCACGATGTCATCAGGGAAAATCATCGATTCCTGTGGGAGGACGAGGACGTCCCAGACACGTGGGAAAATCGTCTTGCCAAGAAGTATTATGACAAATTGTTCAAGGAGTACTGTATTTGCGACTTGACGTATTACAAGCACAACAAGGTATTTTTTATATTGATCAATTGGCTGATTTACTGATGCATTCAATGATTTAATTATTTTTCTTTGTGTTGAAAATAGAAATTTATCAAGTATGAATTATTTGAATACAAGTTCCATTGGAATTCTGGGTGTTTTTTAACATCTTTTGAAAAAGATGCAATCAGGGATGGCCAATATTAAAAGAATTTGCGACTTAGCTTGGTAAAGGTTTAAATATCCTTATCAATATTTAAAAATAGTTTGGGAGGGGGTAGGGTAAAACGGACACTTTAGACTTTTTTAAAATTATTCACAACTCAGAAACAAATGTATCAATAGAGCTCAGTTTAGGCTCATCACAAAGGGAAAGAGTTGTTCTTTGTATTGAAAAAAAATGATTCAATTTCATCAAGATTTCGACCCGTCACTAATATTTTTAAAAAAATCAAAAGTGTCCATTTCACCCCAACCTCCCCTACTATTGTTAGTTTAAAATTTCTGATTAATATTGAATTAATAGTTTTGAAATGCCTGAAATTCGCTGATTCCAATACCATTCGAGGGGATTCTTACACTACTGAGTTCCAATAATCTCATTGCCTCTTTACGTTGGGTATCGCGGGTCTTATTAATTATATACTAATGATGAATTAAATGTTTGATAATATGAGACTTTAAATTGTTCATTAAGTAAATAATTCTAATTTCTAATAATAATCTAACAATCGGCAATCTTACTCCCTAAATTATTGGTTAGTAAAATATTTCAATATTTGACTATTTAAATTGATGGTTACTCAAATATTTAAAAATTTGAGAGTAATATCAACTAAATGACGGGGTCAAAATTTAAGAGTAATTATGACTTATGGATATAACTATCCCTGGATGCAATTTTGTTGGGCGATCTTTTAATCTTTTGATCTTTTGATAGAAAAAATTCAATTGATGTTTATTTTTCAATAGAGTTCTCATTTTATATAGCCAATGTAAATATCGTAAATAGTTCTTTAAGCAAACGAAGGTACAAATTATGATAATTTAGTAGCAAATTAAAATTTTTACCGTAATTACTCTCCACATGCAATGGGACATTGTATCCTTATGCATTAAATAATAATAATAATAGAATTTAGCATTAAGAAACGAAGAAAAATACAAGGGAAGAAACCCAGAGAGTTTTGCCTCCAGGAATTTCTATAAAAACAAAACATATGTAGCTTATAAAATACTACAGAATTTTGATAGAAATTCAATAGTTTTCTTAGTAAAATGCCTTTTCAAGAGATGAAGATTCTTCATGCCCATCAAATCTTCATCCCATTTAAAGACACTTATGAAAAACTCCTGCATTTTCCTCAGGTTGCTCTACGATGGAGAACCGAGAAGGAAGTTGTCGTGGGAAAAGGACAGTTTGAGTGTGGAAACAAGAAATGCTGTATGAAGGAAGGATTGAGGTCCTGGGAAGTCAATTTCGGATATGAAGAGCATGGGGAGAAGAAAAACGCATTAGTCAAATTGAGTAAGTTAATTTTTCCCAACAGTGCAAGTCCAATCTTAGCACAAAATTCTAATAATAATTCGCAGCATCACAATTTGATTGAAAAACCAGTAATTAACGTACAGAACAAATTATTAGAAAAGATTAATCTTCCCCCTCCCATCCCAAAATGAAAATAATCTCTTCTCCCAGGATTATGTCCGGACTGTTCAGAGAAGCTGAACTACAAAACGAAGAAACGAGAAGTCAAACGACAAAAGGCTCTGAAGAGATTGGGAGTAGCCCCCGAAAAATCCCAAGTGGGTTCAACGTCAAATGAAGTTCCTGAGGCCACAATTAAACTAGAAACCGAAGAAAAAGATAACTCTGAGGATCCCCAAGCATCCCACCCAGAAGACTCTGACATTTGGAAGGGAAAACCTGTGGAGGGAGTCGAGAAAACCCGAGAGGAAGAGTTTGAGGAGTACCTGGCTGATCTTTTCCTATAAACAATTTTATTCATCAAAACAACTGATTAACTTTCTTCCTCCATCTACAAACTTACATTACATTATATTCAATATATTAATTTATTCAAAATAAAAGGTATTTTCTATACAAGTCCTGGGATATTGTATAGTTCAATACGAGAATAATGCACTTAAAATTCATTATCTTCGCCGAGAAATCACTGACTAATCGTTGATCTAGTTATTGGTCGGATATATTTTTTCTCCAATTAACATTGTACTACAATTGGATGAAATTTTCGTGATTAAACTCGTGTTTATCCACAGAAAGTAACTAAAAAATATCTGTAACTTCAATAATTTCTTTTTACGTTTCAATAAAGCACTGGATTACTGTTAATCCTAGAAATTTCGTGAAAAATTCTCAACATCGCGATGATTATTGTTCATTACTCCAACAATTTGTGCGACAACTAATTCACAACGAAAGGAGGAAAATTTCACCTAAAAAATTTCATTCATCCTCGACAATTTCAATGAGGATATGTAACGAGTATCAGCAATGTCTAATTATCGAAGAACCTATCTGAAGGCCTAAATGTTATTTTAATCGTTAGTATTGTCGGCTTGAACGTGACAACGTGAGCAATTACGTCATACGATTGAATGTAAAAACCGAATAGAATTTTGATTATTCAATTAGGCACGTCAAACCCTTCAATTTGCAATTTTACTCATCATCAAAAGGACTTTTTTTCGTATTAAAAGTTACGTCTAGTGGTTTAGCTAGAATAAAAAGACTAATTATTCGTTGTACTTTGGAAAAGGGATCGCCTGGCGATCGTTAACTTATTTACACTACAAAAAATTATTAGTTGAGAGATAATTTTGGCTTTTAGTGGTCATTCGATCAAAACAACGTTAACTGTTGGATCTAGAGAAAAAAGTAAATGAATCATTTTCCAAAGAAAAATTGAGTTGCATCCAATGTTTGTCTTGACATTTACTTCTGAAATTATCCATTATCGAGAGAATTTCATCATTAAAGAAATTCCATTTGACCATTTAAATCCAAAATCTCTTATCAATAACTGGGAAGTCGAGAATTTGAATAAATCGAAATGTTTGAATCAAAAAAGAGAAATAAACAGGCGAGGAAAATTGCTGGCAAGTGATTGAGTGGAGCCACGCAGATGAAAAAAAAATGAGCTATTCAATTATTTTCAATAATTTCTATCTAATTAAGAAACTTGGCATTGCTATCTCAGTCTCGCTTTTGTGGTTCCACTAGAATAAAAAAAAATCAAGGATTTCTTGAAGAAATAACAATAGCTCAAGATGGTTTAGTTACAGCTGGACTTCCTGTTGCCAGATTTTCGTGAATTCTGCTTCTGGGAGTCGCTGTCCTCATCACTGCAGTCCTCGTCGTGCGTGTGAGTCACATTACGAGGGGTTTCTGGTCTCGCATGGGGAATTAGAACATTATTTTCAACCTCCAGAGCTTTCTGAATACGAGAGAAATGAAATCAAATAATTAAATAAATGAGAAAAATGATAATAGAAAAGAATAAAATTATAAAATAAATTACGTCTTCAGTTCGGATAATTGTTTGAAATTAATACTCACAGCTGCTGGATGATTCTGCAGTTCATCCTCGTACGATAGTTTGAATGTCCTTGTTCTACTTATCATTGGAGTCTCCATTACAAAACGTTGTTCGTGAGCCACTGTACTCTCGTGTGGCATCTGCAATTGAATTGTTAAATAATGCAGTTATTCGTATTCCCATTGAGGAGGAATTAGGTTTTAAATAGAACGATTGGAAAATTACTGCTGAAATTTCAAAAACTTCAAATAAAAAATCAGTCAATTTCAAAATCAGAAAATGGTTGAAAATTATGAAAATTCATTAAGGATATGATTTAAATTGAATTCACCTTCACAATATTAAAAATTAAAATACTATTAATTAAACTTCAGAAAATATCTAACAGCGTAAACAATTTCTTTAGAAACCTTTTTATGAAGAGAATTCTCATAATCTAACAAAAATCTGATATTTTCCTCTTAACTCGTCAGTTTCAAGGCTATTTGGAGAATAATGTCTGCGGTTTTTTCACTTGTCTCCTTTCTCTTCACAAAATAATCCATAAATAACTTCTGAGTAAAGATACTTATAGAAATTTTGAGTGACTTCGTTCACTGAGAGAGTAATCTAAACAAAAAAATTCTGACATTTTCTTCCCAGCGCTCAAATTGCGTTGAAAAACCCCTAGTATTTTCAAAAAAAACTCAATGGCCCGGTTGCACCAGCTCCGGGTAACGAAAACGTCAGATAAGAAAAAAAAATTAAATTTGGATGTTCGATGTTAATTCAAATGGGGCTGCAGGATAAATAAAAAATTATTCTTCCGGTCAAATATTGAAAAATTATGACCCCTACGATATAATTGACCCCGAGGATAACTTTTACCCTGGAGTTTATTACAGGGATAACAGGGCTTGATGCAACCGGGCCTATGGAATGTTTTAATTTGTCTCTCTCTTTTACAGATTTTTTTTGAAAAATCTTTGAAAAATAAAAAAAATTAAAAACATACAATTCCATCCGCAAATTGAACTTACCAGCATGGCAGGTGCTCTAAACATGTAGGAGAATGGATAATAAATGAGATTCAGGAACGTTGCTGCATACAAATCAGCATACCTCACGACCTGACTACTGAAGAAGGTCTGTCTGCTCCCAGACCTGAACAGTGAGCCCATCATACCATAAGCGAGATCCATCTTGTGAGTGACATCCCTGATAGAAGCCCTGAGTTTCGAGATATCAGGCTTCTCCTTGGTGCTGCTGTCCAGATTCTTGTACATCTCCCCAAGCATGACATCGAGATTCTGCAGCTCAGCGAAGAGCTGACACTTGTCAGTCCACACGTGTAGCTCCTGCACAAGTTCAGGAACAATCAAAAATGTTCTCCAGCCCCTGATTTTCTTGCTCTTCAGAATGTCTCCGAAGATGTGATCTCCAATGTAGAGGACGTCTTTTCCTTTGGCTCCGATCATCTCTGTGAATACGTCGCAGGATCCTCCGGAGTAAACTTCACCTGTGTGCAGGGGACCTTTGTGAGTTCCCAGCTTCAGAGCTCCAGTTTTTGTGTCCACCTGTGAGGAATAATCATTGAGCGAATGCGTAGAAATAAAACGAATTCATTGAGGAAATGAGATTGAACAACTACAGGCGCATATCATCAAGTGTAATTAGATTTTTTATTCATTTAGGGAACTAATGAATAATAATGGGAATTTAATGAAAATAACTGCATTTGCAGTAGAAGTATACTAAATTTTTGAATAATGAATAAATGAAGTAAAAATACTGAATTTGAGGAATTAGAAATAAGTAACTTGCGAATTTACGAATACTGCTAATTTTTTGACTCAATTCACTTCTTAAAACTGTCATTATTACTTTTTCATCTAGCTCAATTTTTATTTTATCAATAAAATTGGATTTTTATCTAATGTAGTCAAAAGTGATAATTAATACCAGATTGTAGGTGAATTGAGTGTAATTAATTTTTTTCATTCATTCAGAAAATATTGAGTTATGTATATTATTATTCTATCAATGTTTTATGTATTGAAAAGAATTTTTCTACAGCTGCATATCATCAAGTGTGATTAGATTTTTTACGCATTTAGGGAACTAATGAATAATAATGGGACTTCAATGAAAATAACTGCATTTGCAGTAGAAGTATACTAAATTTTTGAATAATGAATAAATGAAGTAAAAATACTGAATTTGAGGAATTGGAAATAATTAACTTGTGATTTTAACGAAACTAGTTGCATTTGTAGGGGAATAATACTAATTTTTTGACTCAATTCACTTCTTAAAACTGTCATTACTACTTTTTCATCTAACTCAACTTTTATTTTATCAATAGACTTGCATTTCGGAAAATTCATTGATGAATAAACCAAAAATATCCAATTATGTCTATTATTATTCTATCAATGATTCATGTATTTAAAATGATCACTAGTAATTTCAATAAGAACAATTGCATTTACCCACTAAATTTCCACACATTCCAAATATTCTTGAAAATACAATGAAATAAATTTGGCACTCATTCCACTTGTCAAAAAACTCGTGGAAAAATTAAAATAACTAAAAATAATTCCACACTCAGGATGAAATAATGACCCACCTGTCTCAGGATCGTTCCCTCCCCGAAGAACAGTGGTTTGTTGGCATCGACAACAATGGTATCGAAGTACGTCTTCCAGTCGCTGTGAGGCTCGTCAGGACGTGCCCCGTGGGGAAAATCAAAAAGATAGGTCATGATCTTGTCTGTAAATACGTAGTCACTGTTCGTGAGGAGGAACACCTTGGCTCCACTCTCCCTTATCCTCCTCAGGAACATGGGGAGACGCTCGTCCTTCTTCACGTACTCCTCGAGGTTCTCTGTGGTCTTTGACTTCAAGTCCCCCTGGATGTGGATCCAGTCCACTGCGTTTCGAACGTCCTGAAAGATGCTCTTGAAACTCATCGTGAGCTCCCCCTCCTTTACTCCGGTTTTCTCTCTGGTGTACTGCGGGGAGTTTGTGAAGAAGTCAATGAGACACGCGATCAGGTAGGTCTCGGGGAGATTGAACAGAGTGTTCAGGACGTAGACTCGGTTCTCGTCGAGCTGGAGGAATTTGTTGGGGTAAAGTTCGTATACCTGTGAACTAGCGATGAATTCAAAGGGTTTATCAATTTGTTGGACAACGAGAAAGTAACAAATTTTTGCTAGAAGGTTAAAGACAAAATGTTACATTAATTTTTCTGTGGAAAATTAAATCATTAATAACGTTTTGCCTAAACCTTTTCCCCGCCGACATATTTTGAATATCTCTACAACTACTAGAGTTACGGTAGATTGTCAATACATTTGTTTTCGTAACAAATTTGATGATCTCAAAAAAACGTCAACGTTTTTATCTAAACGTCTTCATTTATTCCATTCGATGGTTTAAAAAAACCTCTTCACATGATTTCAAAAATATCTTCTAACCCACTGAGTTTAAAAAAATATATCATATTTTCCTCGTGTCCCCCGAAATTCCAGCCATTTAGCTCTCAAGAATGAATTATTGAATAAATGAATAATAAAATGAACAGATAAAAAATAATTACGTGTCCAAAAAATGCACAAAAAAATATCAAACTTACTGCTTGAGAAATTCAAATCCATGAACACAGACGAGAATATTTCCATAAGCATCGACCTTCAACAAGTTTCCATAAAGGGTATCAAACCACAAGCCTCTGACTGGAAAACTGGGATCATACTCGAAGGCACGAATCTCCTTGGGATAGCCCAGAGAAACCAAACGCTCCTTCAGTAAATTGAACCCCAACTGCTCATACTGGGGGGACTTGTACTCCGCGAGAGTATAATCCATGTCGAATCCATAGAATTTTATGTTCTCCAGATGGAGACTCCTATTGACAAATATTCTGCAACAATAATTGTGGATTAAATCATCACCATTTGGCGATTGAAGTATGTGAGAGTGGAACCTGTTTCTAGCCTGGTGCCTGGGGCCCATTAAATCCATATATTCCTCCCGAGGATCTCCAAGCGACAGGCAACTCGATTGATCCGTATCGGTTACACTTGTCATTTCTGAGAAATGAGACGTCATTGTAAAATTATCTGTCCATCGGTTGAAGCTCACGTGAGAGCCCATGTTTTTCGTTTTTATTTTCACGTTTTTTTCCATCGTTTTTATTTTATTGAGTCATTGTTTGCGCATTTCTCTCCGATCCTCAGTTGTTTTTTGTGAATTTATACCGATCAAGATCGCCATTGTGGAGTGTATGGATTAGTTTTTGTAATTAGATGATGTAAATTAATGAGTTCATCGAATTTTGCTCAGTTTTTATCAATACTACAGGTGAAATTTTCATAAGAACAATGCTTGTAGCTCTATTTGTCATCGACGAAAACGATTTCTGTGAAGATTTTGCTATAGAAAACAGAGGCAAAATCAACCCTTTTAATAACGCTTCAAATATTAATGACTCATTGAATGTTTAACAAAATGAAATGATTTTTTTCCTGTGGAAAGTAAAATTCTTGACCGTTGCTATGAGCTTCGACTTAATTGGTACATTTATCGTATTCCCCAAAATCAAAAATTTAACTAAAAAAAGAAAATTAAGTATGTAATTTCGCAAAAATCATTTTTAACAGAAAATAGTGCATTCAATTCTTGCGTTCTTCCTCTATAAAAAAAACCCAATGGCAATTTCACTGTTTGATCAACATTTCAAGATATAATTAGAATAGTCAGTGTATCGTGTCAATACATGGAAATTTTCGTGAAGACTATGTTTGTAATTCTATTCCTTCGCAAAAAAATATTTAATAAAAACTTGAGTATTTCCCTGCATTTGAAAAAAAACTGAAGAAGAAGATTGAATTAATTGCGTCTTTTTTCAAATTTCTACTAAAATTAACTTCGCAAAAATCATTTCTCAACAGAAAATAGTGCATTCATTTCGAGTCTTCTTCTGCTAGGAAAAAATCCCAAAGACAATGTCGCTATTTCTTAAAAAACAGTGAAATTTTCATGAAGACCGTTTGTAATTCTATTCTTTCATAAAAAAGGCTCTCATAAAAACTTGGCTATTTCCCTCAAATTGAAAAATATTTGAAAAAGAAAATTGAAATAATTGTGTTTTTTTCCAAATTTCTACTGAAATTAATTTCGCAAAAATCGTTTCTCAACAGAAAATAGTGCATTAATTTCCAGTATTCTTCTTTAAAAAATCCCAACTTCAAGATATAACCAGAAATGCTAATGCATCGTGTCAACTCATTGAGATTTTCATCAAAACAATATCTGCAATTCTATTCTTTCTTCAGAAAAAACGTTCTTATAAAAACTTGTGGAAAATTTCTGAAAAATTTTCTCCATCACGAATGCGTTAACATCATTTCGCACTTAATTTTTTGATATCCCTCTTAAATCGATAAACTATCGCTCGAGAAATAATGTCCCACGTATCTCTGAAATGAGAAAAAAACGCGATCCTTATCATGGGCACTGGAGTGAAACAGCTGCTCACGACGTGGATAAAAATATTGACAAAAATGCACAAGGCTCGTCAAAATGTTATTCTCGTTGGTGACTAACCCACGGCGCACAAACACATGTGAAAATAATAAAAAGACAATGTCATTGTTCCTCCGAGCGGCGGAAATAGAGCAGTAGAAAAATAAAATGGTCAGAATAATTTCACTTACTCGTTCGGCGCGAGCCTCTGAGGATTAACGAACTTGGAACTTTGTATTGAAACGTCATTGCACATGCCCTTGATCTTCATTCTATTTTATTAATGAGTGAAGAGACTATCAGGTACTCGATACGAGGAGACTATCAGGGAGTGGATATAGTCGACGCTTCGAATAACGAGGAAAATTGCTTCGAGGAACTCCTCGACTAACGCAACTTTCGAGTAAAAATAAAAAATATAGGAATGATTAAAGAGGCAACTTTCACGTTGCGTCACTGTCTGGAAAATCGTTGGACGTTTGGTTGTTTAAATTCTGATGATTCAACTTTCAAGTGCACTCGTCGTTGATCGCGGAGTTACTGACTGCCTGAGCCGGGGAACTCTTTAATAAACGCAATAAGAGGTGGATCTGTATTTCCGGGGGAGTTTAGTGTGTGTGTGTGTGTGGGGGGAATTGAGCTGGTGGGCGAGATTCACTGGAAATCCATTGGACTTGCTGGAGAGGAGGGTGAGGTACGGCATTACCTCGACATTGAAGTATGGATAGTCGCTTGGCACGAATTGTGGGTATAGTGTGGGATGACCTAGTACTCCAGTGAAATCGAAACGGTGGTAATGAAGGGAGGGGGAATTTATTCTGAATGGACTGATTGTTCGCGGAAATCGTTGAACAAATTTGAATGATGAAATTGTTGGGGGATTGTCTTGGGAATGAAGGGGATTGAGACAATTTAGCTGGAGATGTGTTCTGTGGAAAATTTACGGGGCTGTAACAGATGTTTTTTAAAGGGATGAGTGAAATTGAGAAATTCTAAATGAAGAGGGATGAGTTTTCTGAATATTTTTGGAAGAAAGGGGTTTGGAAAAAAAATTTGCAGGCTACGCAAATAATCTCTTAATGTTTTTTTTAAAGTTTAATAACTAGTTTTGAAGTTATTGATTGAAATAGTCTTTTTGAATTTCTTTTGAATGAATTGATTGTTGGCAGAAATATTTGTATGAACTGGAATGACGAAATTGTTGGGAGATTGTCTTGGGAATCAAGGGGATTGAGACAATTTAGCTGGAGATGTGTTCTGTGGAGAATTTTCGGGGCTGTAACAGATGTTTTTTAAAGGGATGAGTGAGATTGAGAAATTCTAGATGACGAGGCATGAGTTTTCTGAATATTTTTGGAAGAAAGGGGTTTGGAAAAAAAATTTGCCGGCTACGCAAATAATCTCTTAATGTTTTTTTTTAATTAGGAGAATTTGGAAGTAAATTTTTTTGTAAAAAAATTTCGAGCTACAAAAAAGGTTTTTGATGCTTAAGATTATCTTGTCGAAATTTTTGATGAAGCTGGACGAATTGGGAGCCAATGAATTTGCAGATTGTTTTGAGAAAAGAGTTTGAATAAAAATATAAGAATAATTTTTTTGCAGCGAGTGCTTGTGTTTTTCATGTTTTTTAGATTAGTTAAGTAGTGCCGGAACTATTTTATGAAATGAATAGACTCTTCGAATTTCTTTTAACTGATTGAATGGATTGTTCCCAGAATTCGATTGCAACGATGAAATTATCAGAGCTTATTTCAAATTTATTTCTTGGAATTGAAGAGGTTTAACAGATTCCAGACTTCCCTTTTTCCCCGGAATAACAATAAAATTTGATTGGAAAAGGGTTCACGAAAAATTTTCCGATGACATTTAGCGAGATAATCGATACGAATAAAAAAAATGTTTTCGCTGGAGTTCTCCGATTTTTTTCAATCCCAAAATCATAAATTGAGTGTGAAATTGTAAACGTGCAATTATCCTAAGAATCTTGAAAATAGTCTAGATATTTTTGGCGGAGTGAAAACACACGGCTTACGTGAAGCACCGCACGAATGCCGTGTGCCATGTGAAATGGGCAATTATCACGCGATGAGCCAAAAGGTGGGTCAGGATATACAATTTTACCTTGCCCTTGCGTGTAACACTTCCGCGCTGTCCATCAATCACGCGACGACTTTTTGATGTTCCCCTTCATCACTATAATGTATTTGATCATTCAAAAATGGTAAATATTGAGGCATTAATCGTTGATAGATCATAGGGGGGGAGTGAAATATGATAAGGAGTGGATGTTTGCCGCCAATATAAAGGATTATAAATCACTTCATGATTGAATGACTGACTGACTGAAGAATTCACTAGCGAAGCGGTAAAACGGCTCAAGTTAACTCACCCTTAGCTGAGTTTTCGGGGAATCTAAGGGAGATAACGAAATTTTTGTAATGAACTTTTTTGTAGAGCGGATTGAGGGCTACAAAAAAGGTCATGATAAAAATTTTGTTATCTTCCTTAGATTTCGAGATATTCATAAACAATTGACCAATAGGCAAAATCGACTTAAGGCTTCGCTGCTGACTTGAATAGATTGATTAAAAAAAATTGACAGAAAAAAAAATCGTGAAATATTGTTTCACCAAAGATAAAGATGTCTTCCTTTCGCCGCGGAAATTTTCCACAGGCGAATTTACATGAAATTTCGCTGCAGGGAGTCACAGATAACCAGCGCATGACGACATTCAAAGCCTGATAACACAATTGAACTTGAACTGTAGACGCGAATGAAACTCGCGTGATCTTCTCCAAAACTGAAACAACATTTTCGCTCTCGTAAGACCTCGAAAAATAGCGAGTGAAAAAAATGGCCTCGAGTGAATGTTGGACAGAGGGAAGTGATCAATTTTCCTCGTGGTACATATCCCTTTTTATCCTGGCGAAATGCCCGGATGATCGACGTCCTGGAGAGCGAAAATAATTTGACCTCCAAAAGATTCGGGATTATTGTAAAGAATGCGACGTGAGGATAAGTATGTCGACTAATAAGCGTGGGGACTGGGGAAGTCTCTTAGAGTCGTGTGATTTATCTAGGCACGAGTCTCAATTATCTGTCTGGTGGCTCATCAGGGCAATTTATCAACATTTCGTAAGAGTTTCTGCGAGATCGATGATGTAGTAGGGAAATCGTAGACGTGAGGTGACGAATTCTCTTGGCATTTTTAGTAATTTGGAGATTATTCTGATAATTAATGGCTTCAGGGGGAAATGTCAGAAAATAGTTTCGTAGGAAATTAGATTCTCTGAAGAAATGTCTCCGAGAGCAGTTATTATCTAGATTTTTTCGATTTTTTAATGCAGCGATAAAATGTAAGTGAGAAAATCTAACATGTGCGAGGATTCTAGGGAAAATTTACTTCCATTTTTGGTAATTTAGAGATTATTTTGATAATTAATAGCTTTAAAGGAAAATGTCAGAAAATCTTCTCCTAGGAAATTACATTCTCTATTTAGAAAAATGTCTCTAAAACTATTTGTTATCGAGATTTTTCAAATTTTAAATGCAGTGATAAAATGTAACTGAATTCTAGGGGAAAATTTCAAAAGACCTTGGTTTCTGTGACTGAGAAAATTCTTCATGAAATTGTATTCTGAAATTTTCTCCTGAAATTACTGGATATGAAGTGACGGAAATTTTTTTTAATTAAAAAAAAAAGTCCAAATTTGATATTTCTATTAATCTTGCATTTATTCTGGGTATAAGGGATTTGAGGAGAAAGTCATAAGATGTCTTCTGACATTTTTCCGTAGAACTCTGTTCTACTTAATTGTTAATTGTTCTAATTTTTTTCTTAAAAAATTGAGTAGCGAATTGGTAAAAAGGTACAAGTAAATTTCGACTATTGACCAGTTTTCGATGAATATCTCGGAATCTAAGGGAAATAGCACAATTTTTGTTATAACCTTTTTTGTAAAGCCGATTGAGAGCTGCAAGGAATGTAATTACGAAAATTTCGCTATCTCCCTTAAAGTCCGAAATATTCCTCAAATACTCGACCGAGAAATAAAGCGACTTGAACTATTTTACCACTTCGCTACGAAATTTGATTTTGATTTTGTTGAGTTTTTATGGGGGAAAAATATGGGTCTGTACATCAATGAGGAATGATTTCAGAAAAAGAAGTCAAAAGACAATTTCCTAGAGAACCTTCCCAGTGCCAAAAAAGATCTCTTAAAATTTTCTCCCAGAACCAGCAATCATCGACCTAATCTCAGTTTTTGAATCAAGCGATAAAACCCATTCATTGGAACGTGACATTTCTGTCAATTGTGCACTTATCTGTGAAACGAGTGAGCTTGAAAGAAAATGTCAAAGGTCATTTTCGTAGCTTACAGAATTTTCGTTCAATTTCCCTCCGGAACCCCTCATTATCGAAAAGCACGTTCACCAAGACACGGCAAATCCCCTCTTTCTGTTTTTATTATTTTCACCAATCCACAACTGAATTTATCCTTTCCCAAATGATCTCACTGAATCCAGAATTCATTACTAGTCGCTGCATTGTTTTACCTGTGTCCAAGCTCCCTTTTATAAGGCACCCTGGTGAACTCATCGTAATGAGGTCCAAAATCACTGAATCCCCCGTCTCTCACCGCAGGCGGTGCTGAATATTCATGATCAAATGGTTATTAAATCTCCAGCGAAAAATTACCCTCAGAAAATAATCAACACGAAGAAAAAAACAGAAAAAACAGAAACTGTGCAGCAAGGTAAAATGGGATCATATCAGCGGTCACAAAAAAATTTTAAATTCTGTTTTTTTTCGCGTCGAACGAGAGAAAAATCAATTTACACTGACAGAAGGTTTCATTTGTTATCAATCAATGCTATTTGTGTTCATAAAATGGACACTTTTCAATAGTTAACAAGTAGTCTAGTTAACAGAGCCTCTTCGTTAATTATTCCTATTACTTCTTAATTCATATTTAAATTTAGTTCACATGATCTCGATGTTGGAATTTATTTTTCTCTTCTCGATCCAAAAAACAATTGTAATGTTCGGATGGTTCTTATATCGACATGTAAGGTCGTAAATTATACTTTACAAGATCTATGCGCGCGCTCTCGCGCGCGCTGGTCTATTCATTTATTGAAATGAAGAAATGGAATTCATTAAATTTCATTTTCTCATGAATACCTTATAAATATTGATAATGAATCAAAGAGAATTGGACTAATGATTGAAGTGAATAGCGAAGTAGAGTAAAAGAATACTATAAAGAATTTTTCATTCTCAATTATCTTCAATTTTTTTAAAGAATCGGTCTCCATAAAAAGACAGAATTTATTAATTTCACCGATGATATCTATACATGTGAAATATAATATATATATATATATATATATATATATATATATATATATATATATATATGACGTGAAAAAAAATTTACCACTGAAGAATTTGAAATTATGTCACTGAAGAATTTGAAAATGCCGCGTGTTTTTTTTGTGAATAACTTCGTGTCACATATTGACCAATTAGAATTAAGGGTTAGCGGTCAGGCAGTTTCGAGATATTTCGATATAAAACAACTTCACGTTTCTGTCATCTTTAGTAAATAGGATGTAGGGAGGGGAATAAAATGTAAAAACCGAAGAGGGTATACATGTGAAAACAAAATGATAATTGTTACTTGTTAATTATTAATGAATACGAATGATAAAAATTGATAGAAAAATGTCGACAGAAGGTTTCATTTATTACAAATAAATGCTATTTGTTTTCATAAAATGGACAATTTTCGATAGTTAACAAATAGTCTAGTTAACAGAGCCTCTTTGTCAATTATTACTATTACTTCTTAATTCATATCTAAATTTAGTTCACATGATCTCGATGTTAGAATTTTTTTCTCTTCTCGATCCATAAACAATTGTAATGTTCGGATGGTTCTTATATCGACATGTAAGGTATTATACTTTATGTAGGGAGGGAACAAAATGTAAAAGCCGTAGAGGGTATACATGTGAAAATAAAATGATAATTGTTACTTGTCAATTATTAACGAATACGAATGATGAAAATTGATAGAAAAATCAACATCTATAGACATTTTTCTACTCCTTGTTCTCAAAAAACTACAACCAATCAAAATTGTACATGAATTTATCAAAGCTAAGAAAATTAGAATCTAGAATAACAATTATTGTATCAAAAAAGACAACAAGCAAAGTCAAATTGAAACGTAATATTCATCCAAACGTTTCTAAATAACCCACTGCAGGTTGATACATGAATTAAAAAAATGGACATTTTTGTATAAACTAATATCTAGTTAAAAATGCGAGGGCCGTTGCATAATTTTTAATAAAACTGGCGCAAAAAGCAAATTAATGAAACTAATGATTAAATAGAAATTTAATTAACGATTAAACAGAAACTTTCAACAGAATTTTTTAGAAAAAGTGCTAGGTTTTTCTTGTTAGTAGTGAATAAATTTTTCTACAGCATGTCGATCAGCAATATTGATGGCGCTGACACCCAAATTTTCCATTGACCGGTGAAATAAACCCATTTTACCGTGCAAGCACAAAATCTTCTCTTTCTCCGTGTGTGAAGATCGATTTGTTACCGTTTTCCGTGGGCGATACGAAGAAATTGACACTCATGTTCCTGGCCCTATCGACTTGAACACTTTATCGGTTACAAATCAAAGGGATTAGAAGAATTGAATGGGTGCTCTCGTGGAGAACTTGCTTATGACCGACTTGCTGGCGCACTACCGCGGGAATGACGAGTGCTCCTTACTTCGGGGGGCCAGTCGCCTCGCCTTGCGACGAAATCGCTTGAAACAAAGACGATAAGGCGCCTCAGAAAATGGGGGAAAGGTCAATCGAGCGAACATCGCGCTTTTGATACAGATTTTATAATCTATTAAGACAACGGAGGAAGTGAAAAATACTTGTGACGAGAAATCGAAATGTCATTGATAATAGAGGAGTTGAAAAATTGAGCAATTGGATGAGATGGGGAGAACAACAGGAGATGAATCGGAACGGCATAATCATTCGTTTAATTGCCAAACTCACTGTAGAGCTGGCATTTGCCAGGATTTTTTGTATTGTTTTTGTATTGTTTTTCGCAACTTTCATTAATACATTTTCTAAATTTCCTCATTTGTTCTTCATTGATTTGAATCACTCGTGATTGAAGTAAAGAGAAGATAAATTATATTATGTCGAGAAGTGAAATAGAAAAATTGGTCTAACCAAGAGTTTATTTACATAGGACAATTCTCAAGTATTTTGGGCACAAATTCTGATTTGTTTTACAGTACTTATTGTATTGATTTATTCTGCATGTGATTAATTGATCAATTAGTCAGTTACCATTCTTTACCGTACAGTCACTCGGTAACATTATTATTCCATCGTCAAAATTCGTTTTGTTTATTTTTTATGTGATTGGATATCTGTAGAGAAGCGGTAGAGCGAGATTTTCAAAATTTCATCCAGAGTATTTTGCAAATATCTCAGAAACTAATGGATTCAGAGAAAAACGTCAGAAGACATTTCTGAGATATTGACAAGATAATGCTTGTACCACTTCCCCACAGAAATAAATCAACTAATCATGTCAACCTACTCCCGGGGACACCAAGTCATTTCTAATATCTTTAAAAAAATAAATAAATTTCGTTAACATTGATAAACGTAGGGATAAAAATTTGAGTATTGAGCTAGGCTTAATTGAATTTAAATTTTGTAAACATTATTAGCACAGGTATAACTAACAACGTGTAAAGGCTATATTCATTCAAATTAATAACAAATTTCCACTATCTAATGTGTTCTATAGTTTCTCAGCCACTGAGTTTTTAATCCTCAATTCACCTAGTCACCCCTAGGCTCCAGGCCCTCATTAAATCTCGCCCCCGTTCACGTATCTCCTAAATTCATGGAATTTTCCTACCTCTCATTGAGATTTAACTCTCTACAACTTTTTTTGTTTATTTCTCATGTGTTAATTCTTTAATTTTTGGTTTAGGTTTAGTAGACCTAATTCTTTGACGCGTGTGATTAATTTTAATTTCTAATCCTAAATGCGGGCGGCATTCCATTATTTTTCATGAATCATCTCTGCAGGGATGTGACAATATATAACAAAATCGAAAAGTCGATGTCTACATCCTGCTAAATATGGAATTATCTCCGTAATGCGGGAAAATCTCTTAATTAATTCGTCTGCAGATCATTATCGCCTTATCAACGTTAAATCCCTTGCACAGCCGATAAAATCTCTAATCATCATTTCTACCATGAACATTAAGGCTGGTATTGAACATCGGGCCTGAATTCTATCCGTTTAAGACTCCCACCAACATCATCTTCTTATCAATAAATCATTGGCCCCAATTCCCTGACGCAAAACGCATTCTTATATCACCAAACAAACATGTCTCAACGCAACTCCCATGCTTTAGATACACAAAGAATGGAGAAACTCGTTGAAATCCTCGTGCTCACGAATGATAAATAAAATGAAAAAACCTGCGAAATAGCCTTCGTCTCTCGGAAACTTCAATTTCGCGAGTTGTATTTTTAGTTGCGATTCCATTTATTTTAGTATGGAAGGAAGGGGCGAGGATAACTGCGTGTAACGAAGAACGGCGCCTACCAGTGATTCCAAAATAAAATAAAAAGTGGAAGAAGAAAACATTAAATTCAAGGAAAAGATAGGGCAAAATACACCCTGATAAATCTAGGATAACTCGTGACTCAATAATGCGATTCAGACGCATTTGCTCTCATTTCGAAGAGTAACAAATTACCTTCAAAATGACCTGTCACTCGTTAGATTGCTCTCTACCAATCCCGAGAAATTAACAATTAAGCAAAGAAACAAAAAACGAGAATAAAAAAGAAAAACAAAGAACTAAACCTTCTTTAATCCCGAATATCTTCGGACACAACGATGCGACTTTGACGTATTTGCTCCCATTTCAAAGAGTAATAAAATACCTTGAAAATGACTCGTCACTCGTAACATTTCACTCTACCGATCCCGAGTCATCGGCAATTAAACACGGATTCAATTGCAAACTTAAAAAATGAGAAGTCAACTCAGTTTTAGAATTAGTTTTTAGCGAATATCTTCATATCCAAGGGAGATATCAAAATTTCCGTGAGAACCACATTTGCAGAACACAATGAAAGCTACAAAAAAGGTCCTTACAAAAAATTCACTATCTCCCTCAGATCCCAAGATAATCATCAAAACCTGAAATCGAACTCTCTTCCGTTTCATCACTTCCCGGATCCAGGAAAACAACGAAAAAAATGAATTAACACTTCAATTACCTTTGACTCGCCTGTCGATACCACTTCTTGTGCCCCGTTGGATCCTCATGATGCCCCGAGGGTCGATCTCCGTGCGATTTGCAGTTCTCCAGGTCCATAATCAGCTAAAAAAATGATAAACCGTGCGAATTCTCAATCATTTCATCTCAAAACCACCGATTTCCCTCGATTTCATTATCATCGTAATATGAACAAGACCCCCGATGTTTACACCAACATAATAATGCCAAAAACAAACATCTACTGAATAATTCACGAACAATCAATGAATAATTAGCGCGTGAGCCGCTTTCTCCGTGCTAAACTCCCCGAGACAAAAAAAAACTGTTCATTCGGCACTTTCATTCACGAAAAAACAACAATTAATACTTAACTGACACCCACGCGATAATAACGTCAACACTTACGTGTAGTATATCGAGAGGACACGTTTGACAACTGATCCGGCGTGATTGACACTTTTGTACACTTATATTTTCGGCTAAATAAATACCGAGTACACGAGCGAGTGACTTGTCATCGAGATAAACGGGTGAATGGGGGCAGGACGGGTGGGCTAGCTAGCGCCCGAGGCGGCGTTGGGGGGAACTAGGGGTGACAATGCGCAAGGGGACTGCGCAGGACGCGGAAGGCAGCGGGAAGGTGTTTGAACGCTCGTAGTAGCAGTCAAAGCAGTTTTAGTTTGGGTTTTAGACGGGTTTGAGCATCTTCTAGAGGACTTTGTGGGCGATGGGGCGGGTGGAGTGTTTGAGATGGTGGCATTGGCAATGGGGGGAGTCGTGAACGTGAGATGACACTCGTAATTGACGTCATTGAGGAGACATAACAGCTCTTTTCGCGTATAAATGACACGCGCTGGTGTCGCGTGGCAATTAGTCGACCTCGAGTGACGGCGGTATTTCTAGCAATGAAGATGAGTAATAGGCGGGGTAATGTGGGTGGCATTCGTGGAAATTGGTGTTATGGTGGGAATGTATTTGCGGGGGGTGGAGAGCGAGGGGTAGAGGTGGATGCGGACGCAGGAATTACGCTTTTGGATTGAATGGATTACTTTATTTTGAACTCGTCGCTTTATTTTATTAGTTTTTTTACTGGAAATTCAGCTCTCTGGTTTGATGATGAGGCTTTTGTTGGAGGAAGTGAATTATGAAAGCAATTCACTCAGTCGGTTGAGGAAATTCTTTAGTAGAATTAAATAGGCGATTTATTTCATCCTGATGAAGGGGTGTTATATGTTAATATATCCGTTGTCTTTGGCATCTGAATAATTATTTCATTTCTAGTTGATGGAACCTTTGTTTGGATCGAGGAAACCATTTTTTGCTACTGTTGCTGGGTTGGAAAAAACTAACTTGTTTAATGAATATTGAAAGATGGCATTTTTCAAGGACATACATGACACCGAAGATATCAGACTGCCGACTCTAAAAACTGAAATTTTTTTTTGTGTCTAGTCGTTTTATCAAAAAACTTGAAGAGGCTTTTTTCCACGAAAACATCCCCTTACATTCCCTCCTAAATTCCTTTCCCTTCAGAAAATACTCTAGTCTATTAAATATTCTATAATTGTCACCAATGTTCACCGTGTATCTGATACTATCCATGAAAAAAAAACAAACTTGTTTAGTGAAGATTGAAAGATTGTATTTTTCTAGGACGTACATGACACCTTAAGGATGTCCAAGTACTTCGACTATTGTTTCTCTAATGAAATGCTTTTCTATTTTTGTAGTTGAACAAAATTTAATAGAAAAAGCTATCGAATTCGTTAGAAAATTCTATTGAATTTCTATTGAACTGTTTATTAGTTTTTGGTCGATTCTATTAAAATGTTCAATAGACAATATTCAGTAGAAAAAGTCAAGAGAATTCAATTCTTCTGTATAACTTATTCTATTGAGATATTTTCTATAGAATTTTCTCGGCTCAAATTTTCCAAGTTTTTTCGTTTGATTTTCTTGATGAGAAAAAAAGAAAAATTGAATGAAAAAAACTTGGAAAATTTGAGTCGAGCAAATTCTATAGAAAATATATGAAAAGAATAAATTAATAGAAAAAACGAATTCTGTTGACTTTTTCTATTGAACATGTCAATAGAATCAGCCAAAAACTAATAGAAAGTTTAACAGAAATTGAATAGAATTTTCTAACGAATTCGATAGGTTTTTCTATTAAATTTTTTCGTGCGTGATCCCTTTCCCTTCAAAAAATATTCTACTCCATCCCCGCCCCTGCACCCACCCCCCAAACACTCCACAATAAAAAACCAATCCACAAAAACCAAAACAACCAAATAAATACCGCACCTGGCGGATGGTGGAGGGACGAATAAAAGGACGATTTGAATTTCCGTTAGGTGGTCTCTCGTTCCCGTTGTAGGCGGCGGTGGAGTAAGGTGGCGTTCGTGATGTTGAATATGTCGTAGTTGCCCGTAGTTCTCGGTTGTTCACTACCTGAGGTGTTACCATATATCGAGGTAAAATCTGGAGCCTCGCGATAGCACTCGCCCCCTTCATTTCCCAATCGAGTAGCTCTCTCTTCCAAAAAAAAAAAATCCAAAATGTCCCAGAGTTCCCCAAGGCAATGGGACTCACCGTGCTCCGTACGTTAAGCTGAGGACCCGAGCGAGTGCGAGTGAGAGAGTAACGAAAAAAAAACCGCTGGAGAGAGAGTGCTGGAGATTACGGAATTATTTGGGCGCGATCAACTGATTTAATTCCATTTTAAAAAACTCGACAACAAAAACAACTTCGAGTCGCGACGACTAGACGTTGACTCAGTGGGAGTATGTATTAAGCATCCTATATTGCCTTAAATTAATCCGATTTGGGGGTGACCTCGAGTCTCGTTGTAATGTTCTCCCCCAGCATAACCTAGAATGAACGAAAAAAAAAAAAAGATTCAGGTTTAGACGAGTAACGAGAGACACGTCGATTTGCACGTCAGTAGGCGCTCACCATAGACCCGGAACTGGGGGGTTCATTAATCATTTATTTTCCGTGCACTTGAGCTTATTGTTATGGACTCACCTCTGTGACAATTGTCACCAATCACGTGTAATCGTTGGTGGTTTATAGTTGTGTTCTAAATAAGTTTTCGAGGGAGAGGTGGGACTGGGTGGATTTAGAAGGCCCTGCCCATATTTTTTGCTCGGTCGGGGAGGGGTTCCGCGGGGGTTCAGGGTTTTTTCGTGTTTTCCGGGTGTGTTTTCGCTCGTTTTGAGGGGCTGAGGGTGTCCGGAGGGCTTTGACGGTCAGGGGGATCAGGGGACGACATAACCTTAAGGATGTCGCAGGGGGCTCAGAGACTTTTAATTCGCAGAGAAATGAAAATATTTACCTAATCATCATTTTGTGATGTTTCGCTAATTATTTTGGCTTCATCAGACTCATGACTCGATTAATGTTTAGTCTCGATAATATCTAAATTAGGTATGTGTGGAGACATAGCTAACCGCATTGTTAAATGCACAACACAAACACTGTTAAAGTTTTTTTGACATTTCGTGGAAGATATTATAGTAGATCTCATAAAAGAGTGACATTGAATCGGATTTAGGGCAAAAATTGTTATCCCAGCTAACAATTTACCGATCTTGCTGGGCACTTTTAGATGGCATCCGTAAAAATTGTTCTCTGGGATGAAATTTCAAGTTTTAATCAGAATTCACGGAAATTCATTAGTTTTCAGGCGGAGTGAGATAGAAATTTCACAACTTGAGTGAATTTTCAGTGGAACATTCATATTCAGAAACAAAATCACATGAATTTTCTATTTTTTCCTGAATTTTTCGGATTTTTCTGAATTTTCACAGAATAATTGAACTGAAAAAATCAAGTATTTTATTGATTTCCAGATCATTTGAACAGAAAATCAGTGGAATATTTGATTTTTCAATTGCAAGGTTTCCTGAAATTTTAGTGGAACTTGAACACGATGAAAATTTCCGAAATTTAGCGCTGAAAATTCAGTGGAAATTTTTTAACAGTGAACAACAGAAAAAACGGCAATAGCAAGGACCGAATAGTTCCTCCTCGGAGATCACAATAACAACCGTGGCAGACTTTTAATGTTTTTTGTTTGGGAATTGATGATTCCCTTGGAATTGATTGATTGGATTTGAATGATTGAATGGAGGGGTTAAAGAACGGGTATGAATTTTTGTAGATTACTCTGAACGCGTTTATAGAATGTCTGCATAATAATGTTCAGGTTTAGGAGGGTTGAATATTCGTGACGTTTTTAAGACGGGACAATAGTTCGGATGAAATTGAAGCAATCTTTTTAGTTAATTATTGCATATTGCATTCGTCTCTTCGGATAATTAAGTAACTTAGGAAATGTACAGGTTCTCCCTTTCAGTGGAGTTCATTATTCTGCACACTTCAATTTTTTTTAATACACAATATTCGTAATTCTTTTAAACCCATTAATTATTTATGTACATGTAATTTTTTATGTTTTCTTTTCCTTAATTTTATGATTTTAACTGCAACAAATTTTTATTACACTTGCAAATGATGCTTTGTTTTTGAAGAAATCAATCAGTCAATTATGTTAAGTAATTAATTAAGTACCTGTGACACAATCAAAAATAGTTCTGATGAATTTGAAGCAAGTCTATTGAATTAATTGTTAATTATTCTGCACTGTCAATTTTTTTTCAGGATTTTGTTTACTTTGATAATCCAATAATACACGATATTTGTACTTCTTTCTACCACATATTTACGTTTATTTACGTTCATGCAAATTTTCATGTTTACTTGTACTTGATTTTATGATTTTAGTTGCAATAAATGTTTGTTACACATGCAAATGACCTTTTGTTTATTTATTTATCCATAACTGAACACCAGTATTTTAGTTGAGTTGAAGTTTAGAAGTGAGGTGACTGGGGTAAAATGGTATTTCCGAATGTGCAATATCTCGAGAGCTTCTGCGATTATTTACACGAATTTGATCTCATTTTGAAGTGTATGAACACGAATGAAAAAATCGTATAGAAGGTTTTTATACGGATTACGTACAGAATTTCTATAAGATTTTCGTATATGGTATTCGGATATTTCCATTACAGATATTGTTTATACAAATTATTCCTATGCGATTTCTATAGGTTTGATCCTATACGACCCACTGCCACATGTATAGAAACATTTCGTATCGAGTTGCGACATTTCTCTACGTTTTTCTCTGGAGCGTTGACATCTTTCGTATGAAAACAGAAATTTATGTAAAAATTTATGTATAGAAATAATTCGTATAGAAAACATTCGTATAGCAATATCCGCAAATCCTATAGAATTTCTATGCGCAATTCGCATAGAAAATTTCTATACGATTTTTTCATACGTGAAACTCTTGAGAATTGCAAATAATTCGAGTGAATTGAATCTACCGATCTCGAGATATTGACGATCAAAGAGAATCCGTTTTATTCCGTTATGTTTGTGTGTACATATTGGCGGTATTTTTGGTAATCGAATTAGGGGTTCTGGTTAATGGGCGACTATGGACGAGAGGGCTGAGAGACTGTGAAGAGGACTGAGAGGTATGGTGATATTGGAGTGAGGCACTTGGCGAAACAACTGGGGGATTACAAAGGATTCGCGTTATTTGGGGGATATTGAGGATGAATAATCAGGCGTTTAGCTTGGCCGAGAGGCTCATCCCTTCGACCTATGTACAGCAGGGATTGAATGCTAAAAAAACGAGGGAAAATCTCATTCGACATTTCATTGAACATGTGAGTAGAATTTTCTTGATCAAAATTCAAGCGGCGGAGTTGATCGGAGTGAACGATAAAATATTGGAAAACCTTTTTGCAGGAAATTTCAAGGACTTCAAAAATGGTTTTCTTATGTTTTTTCAGGCAAACTTTCATTTTTTGAAATATTTTAACAATTATTGCCCCGCAAATTTTTTGATTTCACTTTTTTAATATTTTTTATAAATGGAAAAAAAATGTAATTCAATTGAAATTTCAATTTATTTAACTGTCTTTTCATTCTTTCATTGTTAACAATGGAAATAAATAAATAAATGAATCGTTAATTTTAAATACGAACAAAACGGGAAAAAATCTTATTCGAAATTTCATTGAAATGAGAGTCGAATTTGCTTGATCGGAATTTGATGGGTGGGTTTGATCAGAGTGAACGATAAAATATTGGAAAATCTTTCTGCAGGAGATTTCAAGGACTACAAAAATGATTTTCTTATGTGTTGTCAGTCAAACTTTCAATTGTTTGAATATTTAAACAATTATTGCTTCGTAAATGCTTAAATTTCACTGTTTTAATATTTCTCATAAATATAAAAAAGTTTAATTCAATTTAAATTTTAATTTACCTAATTATTGATTTATTTATTCATTGTACACAATGGAATTTAATAAATTAATGAGTCGTTGATTTTAAATAAGAAAAAAACGTGAGAAAATCTCATGCAACATTTCATTGAACACGAGAGTAGAATTTGCTTGATCGGAATTTGATGGGTGGGTTTGATCAGAGTGAACGATAAAATATTGGAAATCCTTTTTATATGAAATTTCAAGGACTAAAAATGGTTTTCTTATATTTTCCAAACAAACTTTCAATTTTCCAAAGATTTAAACAGTTATTGAAACGCAAATTTTGAAATTTCTCCCTTATTTCATATTTATTAAATAATTTGCATGTAATTTTTTTTAATTGCAATTTCTGTTTCTTCTGTTCGCGAAGTTTGTAATTATTCATTTATTTATTAATTTCCATTTCCGCTGTGTCCAATGAATGAATACATAAGTGAACAGTTAATTTCACGATTGTTCTGCAATAGAAGGAGAAAAAATTGGAATTGAAAAAATTAATGAGAAAATTAATTAATTGTAAAATGTCTTGAAAAAATTATAATTCTGAAGATTCTATCTCAATATTAATTAAACTGGCAACATTTGCTACCACTCAGTCTCTCAATGCTCACGTAATTAATGTAACTAATTACATTACGTAAAATACTTTGTAATCGATGATTGAAATTGATCCGAAATCCAGCGAAAATGGCCGGAGGAGGGATGGGACGATGCAACAATCGAGGCATTTCTCTCAGACCTATCCCAGATGGACAGCAACAATTTTCCCCTCAATTGCAGTGTTGGGGAACGCGAGTCACGTATAGTATCGAATCTCGTTGCGAGACGTCATTTTCGAATGGGCCACGGTATTGGAAGATCGGGAGATCTCGAGGAGGTGCAGCCGAAGGCTGCCGGTAGCAGTCTCATGTACAAACTAACTAATGCACTTGTTCTCGAAGTAATTCGATATATGGGTAAGGATTTCCTATTTACTGAAGATGATACATAATAGCTGATGGTCTTTACGATGAAGTTTATGATAAAGTGTCTGCATCCAAGCGAGATAGCGAAAATTTCATGCGAAATTTTCTCGGAGCTCTTAGATATTTGGAAATAAACTTACCTTTAAATATTTTTCAATCCTGTTTTATCCCGCTCACTCACTCATTCACTTCACTATTCCATTCTAATTAAATATGTGAGAAATCTTTTTTTTACGTAAGAATTCGAATTCGGTAGACAATTCAGTAGCGAAGTGGTGAAACGGTACAAGTTAATTTTGACCGTTGACCAGTTTTCAATAAATATCTCGGAATCTAAGAGAGATGACAACATTTTTGTTATAACCTTTTTTGTACAGCTGAATGAGAGCTACAACAAACCTAATTACGAAAATTTCGCTATCTCCCTTAGATTCGGAAATATACCTCAAAAACTGAACTGGGAGATAAGTCGACTTAAACCGTTTCACCACTTCGCTACAAAATTCTATTGGATTTCTATGGAATTTTTCATTATTTTATCCGTGGATTCTATAGAAAAATTGCGCTGCTTATCTATTGCGCTTTTTTCAATAGAAATGTTCGACAGAAAATATTCCACAGAAACCGAGTGAAAAAACTTTTGAAATTCATTTCAATGAATTTCTATAGAAAATTTCTCAATAGAAAAAGTTGTATAGAATGATGAAATTTTACTGATTTTTTTCTATAAATTGTTTCTATTGGATATTCTCTATAAAAAAAACTCGGAGTGAAGCGGAATTCTTCAATAAATTCAACCAAAAAGTAATGGAATTGTCAATAGAAGTTCAATAGAAATCGATCCATCGCTTTAGTAAGTGATGGCTCAGTCCATTTTTTCATTGATTAAATGGTGAATTAGTGAATAAATTAATTCATTAATTCACGTACAATATAAAAATTAAAGAAAAACCTAGTGAATTCGAAAGAGCTAGCAAATTCTATTGGATTTCTATTGAGCTTTCTATTAGTTTTTCGTGGATTTTCTATAGAAAAATTCCACAGTTTATCTATGCTTTTGTCAAAAGAAAAGTTCAATGGAAAATATCCTACAAAAAACCGAGATTAAAAACTCAATTCATTTCAAGGAATTCCTGCAGAAAGCGTCTTAATAGAAAAAATTGTACTGAAATGCGACATTTCACTAATTTTCTACCAAACAGTTTCTATCGGACATTTTCTATCTAAAAAAACGCCCAGTAAAGCTGTGGAATACTTCAATAAATCCGCCAAAAACAAATAGAACTCTCCACAGAAGTTCAATAAAAACCCAATAGAATTTTCTATCGCATTCTCTAGGTTTTCCCATAATTTTTTTCGCACAAATGTCAATAAATATTAACATTTCAGGAGTAAAAAGCATAGCCGGTTGCTTCCTCTCCCCAATGGCCACAGGCATGAGCCTCGTTCTGTGCATGCTGACCCTGAAACAAGACAGACCCCGAGCAAAATACGTCCTTTGGCCCAGAATCGATCAAAAATCTAGCTTCAAATCGATAATAACAGCAGGACTCGAACCAATAGTCATCGAGATGCAGATTATCGGGGATGAGCTCAAGACCGATATGCAGAGACTAGAGTCCCAAATGGCTGCACTAGGCGAGAGCATCGCTTGTGTATTATCGACGACTAGTTGTTTCTCCCCAAGGGCCTGTGACTCGGTCGATCTTATTGCTGCATTGTGCACTCAGTATAATATTCCACATCTGGTCAATAATGCTTATGGGTGAGACTCATTATTATCATGACAATTAATCCCAGGGATTCTATGACAATTCTCCAAATGAGTCAGTTAATTCGATAATTTCGAATAGTAACACATTCTCGAATTAAATAATAATTTTATTAAATTGTTACTAGAATTATGAAAAAATTCTAGTTGTTTTTATTTTATGGAATTTTTTAAGGGATACCTATTCTCTTGAGATTTTTTCGATTGACATTTCTAAGCGTAAATAAATAATTTATTATTAAATAAATTATTTTTACGCGTAAATAAATTTTCTAACGTTTGTATTTTTGCGTGTTATTACGACAGAAAAATCAACCCCTACTGATTTTTTATAAAAAAAGATATTTGTTAGAAAACGCACATTGAAACTGGATAATTTTTTCAACAGAAAATCGCACAAAAAACGAATAGAATGTATCGTATAAATTGAATATCATTCCGATTGAACTCCAATAGGATTCCTTAGAGAAATTGCGAGATTTTCCGTAGATTCTTCTATTATTCTCTCCACGGTTTTTTTATAAAAATTACTAGGCATGAATTTTCTAACATTTGCATTTTTTTCATCCCAAAATTCAAGGAATGAAACTTGAGCAATTCATCCCTTAAAATTCTTCTAGAAGAAAATCAACAGAATAAATTACATAGAATAATCAACATCTGCCAGCATTTTTCTACCAAAAAATATCTATTGATGTCTATTCCAATAGAATTTCTAGCGCTAGATTCTTGTGTTCAATTTTTCCCATCCGTGAATATTTAATTCAAACGCTTTTACAACTTTTACTCACGAATTTCTCTTCCACCGTGAAAACAGAAATGCAATAGAATTATCCTAACGTAATTTGCAACATTTGAAAATTGATAACAATTGTTCTTCCAGACTACAAAGTACCAGATGCATGCATCTGATTCAAGAGGCCTCGCGAAAGGGTCGAGTGGATGCATTTGTCCAAAGTACAGACAAGAATTTCCTGGTGCCAGTGGGTGGAGCAGTGATAGGTTCATTCGATAAAAACCTGCTGGATCGAATTTCAAAAATGTATCCAGGTCGCGCAAATGCAAGTTCCACGATGGACGTTATGATAACATTATTGAGTCTGGGAATGGCGGGATACAAGCAGCTGATAGCCCAAAGGAAGGAGATGTACGCGTATCTGAAGGAAGAGCTTGGGAAACTGGCGACGAGGCACGGGGAGAGACTGCTCGATACCAAGGGGAATCCCATATCGATGGGCATGACGCTGCAGTGCTTGAGCCATCAGCATGATCACAAGCAAGTCACCATGCTGGGCTCCATACTATTCGTGAGGAACGTCAGTGGGGCTAGAGTCATCACGACGACTGATGTTAAACACGTTGTATCACATAAATTTGAAGGTAATTGCTGTGTGATTTTTTTTTCTTGTAATACAAATATCCCACTGAATTTCAGATAACATATGTTTGAAGGATATTTATGGGAGGATTTTCTAAAGATGTTAGAAAGGATTGCATTTAGAGCATTTTGTGGGGTACGAAATAGTTCAATTGATAGTTTTAAATAGTTTTGAAGATATTTTTAAAATACTTTGAAATAAAATCAAGCCAGCTGAGATATTTAAAATATGTTTTTTAGATATGTTTGGAACGAAGAAAATTGAAGAAAATATTCAGAGAATTTTTTCATATTTTTCTCTAAACCTAGTAGTTTTAAAGATATTTGCTAACAGATTATATAACGGTCTTGAAGATATCTCTGGAACAAGTGGATTTAGACAAAAATGTTGAAGAACATTTTTGTAGAAAACTTTATTGGCTATAAAAAACCATTGTGACATTTTTTTCTTAATCCACTCGTTTTTAAGATTTTTGTAAACGACTCTGAAACCAAATAAAACAAGCCCAAGAAAATTCACCATCGCTTTTTGAGCGATAACTCTAAAACAAATAGTTTTACGGTAAAATATCAGATAACCTTTTTTGTAGCCCTGAAAATTTTCTACAAAAAAGTTTATGTGACATTTTCCTCTCAACCCCTTGCGTTACGAGATAGTCCCAAAATCCCCTGCAATTATATTTTTTTCTGAACAAAAGTCGTGAAAATTCCTTGAAAAATGATTGTGTGCTTAATAAAACGATCAATTCATCAAACAACATTGCAGGCTGGGGAGCCCACAACAGTAACTACCCAATCCCATATCTGACAGCAGCAGCAGCCCTAGGGATGAAGCGTTCAGACGTAGACGCCTTCATCCAGCGTCTGGACAAAGCCCTGACAAAAGTCCGGAGGCGTTCAGCCCCAGTGACCCCAACAGCCTCCCTAGCAGGCTCCAGTATCAACGGTGACGCAAGCAATCCTGGTGGACCCGGTGAATCCTCCACCGCGTCCACCAGCCGAGCGAGTAGCAAAGACAGCCTGCGAAAATGAACCGTAATCAACGCAACTGGCCAGTCCAATCAGCACATTAACATCAATTTGTAAGCGATGAATTTTCTGTGCTGATTCGTCTGTCCAATTGCGTTGAGATACCGAGTCTATTCATGAATAAAATTTCAACAAAACGAGGGAAAAACTCAGTGTTTTGGTTGAGGGGAGGAAGCGCTGGTCGCTTGGAGATTATTGAGGAACGAACAATTCTTACGTTCTCTGAACATTCATTTGTTACTGATTATCGATCACTGTTGATAATTAACTTTGATTATCCTGCAATAATGTGTAATTACAATCCTTCAATATTTTCAATGCACGTTTGATATTTATATTCAATAGTGAAGTGGTGAAACTCAACAGGAGACAGGAGTTCACTTTTTACGTGCTGTTAAATACGAAATTATCTCAGTAATGAGTAGTTTTAGAGAAAAATGCCACAAGGGATTTTTGTTGGAAATTTTATCAGCTACAAAAAAGGTCTTGTGAGATTTTTCGTTAGAACCACTCGTTCTCGAGATATTCGTCTTGATGACAAAATATGACGAATTATATTTGGGAGAAATGTCGCGACGTTTTTGTCTGAAGTAATTAGTCTGTGAGATAATTGCAATGTTGATGGAAATATCATGTTTTCACCACTTCACTGAGACGTGAATAATTTCTATCAATTATTTTCTATTCTGCGAATTGAAATGAAAGGCGACTGGAGATAATCTACGGGTGACATCAATGAGGAAATTATGGGGATGGGGCATGAATATAAATTGGTTGACGAATGGAGATTTGTTTCTTCTTGACATAATAAATTGTAAATTGGAATAAAATCGCGAGGATTAAGTTAGGTAGACAGCTTCTGAAGGTAAATTAGATTAGTTTTTTTTTTACTTCACTCCACTGTCATTAGTGCTCCATCAGAATAGGTGCATTCGAATCTGTTGTGAAGTGGTGAAACGTGATAAATGGAATTTTACACTTTTCCAAATTGCATTCATCTCGGAAACGAGTGGTTTCAGAGGAGAATATGCGAGGATCTTTTTCGTAGTGTTCGTAATTTTCTGACGAAAATTGTTTCTGGCATTTGCCTCTAGAATAACTCACTGCCGAGGTAATTCCACATTTAACAAGATGTAAAAATCGGCATTTCGATGAAATATTTTATCACATCACTGCAGAGACGATTAATGAAAGACAATGGAATGAGTATGAGGCGTTGAGTGCCGCCTGCGTTTAGAATTAGAAATTAAAATTAATCACACGCATCAAAGAATTAGTTCTACTAAACCTAAACCAAAAATTAAAACATGAGAAATAAACAAAAAAAGTGGTAGAGAGTTAAATCTCAATCAGAGGTAGGAAAAATTGCATGAATTTAGAAAGTACGTGAACGGGGGCGAGATTTAATAATGGCCTGGAGCCTAGGGGTGACTAGGTGAATTGAGGATTAAAAACTCAGTGGCTGAGAAACTATAGAACACATTAGATAGTGGAAATTTGTTATTAATTTGAATGAATATAGCCTTTACACGTTGTTAGTTATATCTGTGCTAATAATGTTTACAAAATTTAAATTCAATTAAGCCTAGCTCAATACTCAAATTTTTATCCCTACGTTTATCAATGTTAACGAAGTTTATTTATTTTTCTATAGATATTAGAAATGGCTTTGCATCCGCGGGAGTAGGCTGACACGATTAGTTGATTTATTTCTGTGGGGAAGTGGTGCAAGCATTATTTTGTCTATATCTCAGAAATGTCTTCTGACATTTTTCTCTGAATCCATTAGTTTCTGAGATATTTGCAAAATACTCTGGATGAAATTTTGAAAATCTCGCTCTACCGCTTCTCTACAGATATCCAATCACATAAAAAATAAACAAAACGAATTCTGACGATGGAATAATAATGTTACCGAGTGACTGTACTGTAAAGAATGTTAACTGACTAATTGATCAATTAATCACATGCAGAATAAATCAATACAATAAGTACTGTAAAACAAATCAGAATTTTTGCAAAAAGTACTTGAGAATTTTCCTATGTAAATAAACTCTTGGTTTGACCAATTTTTTCATTTCACTCCTCGACACAATATAATTTATCTTCTCTTTACTTCAATCACGATTGATTCAAATCAATGAAGAACAAATGAGGTATTTTAAAAAATGTATTAATGAAAGTTGTGCTCATCGAATGTGTTGTACAACAATTGGAAAGGCCTAAGTTCAAAACTTAACACCTTAAAAAAAAAAACAACACAAAAAAAACCCCTGGAAAATCCTTGCTCTACAGTGAATTTTGCAATTAAACGAAGGAGTATTGTATATAAATAATATTAAATCTACGTATGTAATAAGTACGAGGAATAAAAGCAAAAGTGAATCCATACAAGACATTCCATTATTAAAATCGCAAAACTGCAGACAAAACAGCGATCTGCAATTTATAATCATAGTGTTACAACAATACGAATTCGAAACTCATATAACGAATTAGATACAAAATAAAAGTGAATAAATCAGAGATTATGCAACAGAACAATTTTAGGAGATAAATGTACAAGCTCTTCCCAGAAAAAGCAACAAAAATTGTAACAATTAATGATGTAATTTCAAAAAGAAACTAGTGACATTCGTTTTGAGCTTCATTTCAGGTCCAAGCGAATATTTTTCATTTTCAATTCGACTAAAGAGGCAATTGCTTCATTTTAAGTTACAATTCGCGAGTGAAAGATTATATGGACCTCACCTTTATTTGTGATAATAAAGAAAAGCAACTATTGAATAAAAATAAATATAAAACTCGTTGAAATAAATATGAATCGAGAAGTATTGATTTTACCCTTTTAACCTTTGTCATGTTATCCATGAAATTAATTATGAAAAAAGTAATTCTCATACAATTTCAATGAAATTCAATAAAACGTTCATTTTTTTCAATAGAAAGCGTTTAATAGAAAGCAATTTTACAGAAAAAAATCAATAGAAGTTTTCAATCAATTTTTTTCCTCTCATTAAGAAATCAAACAAAAAATTTGGAAAATTTGGTTCGAGGAATTTCAATGCAAAATACCTCAATACAATAAATTGTACGAAAAAATCATATTTTATTGATATTTTCTATAAAACATTTTCTATTAAATATTTCTATTCAGAAAAGCTGCCGATGAGAGAAAAATTAATAGAAGTCCTGTAAAAATTGAATGAAACTTCGAACTTCGGATGAACCAATAGGGGAGGGCCGGACAAAATGGGATACATTGAGTTCTTTTTCATTTGTCAATATCTTCACTCATAAATGAAAATATTGACAATTAGAGAAGATCACGAAATGTCCCATTTCGCCCGACTCTCCCCTAGAATTTGATTTTTTTCATAGAACTTTTTTTCTACGAAAATCCCTCTACATAACTTTTCCTAGTTTTTAATATATATTTCCCCTCTTAAAAAATCAAGCAAAAAATGAGGAAAATTTGATTCGAGAAATTTCCCTAGAAAATATCTGAGTGGAATAAGTTGTGCAGAAAAATCATACTCTATTAATGTTTTCTATAAAATATATTCTACTAAACATTTCCATTCAGAAAAGCTGCGGATCAGAGAAAAAGAACTCGAACTCCTCCAGGGGGCCTATTCTCGAAATATTTCCGTGCACGGAAGTGGCTTCGTAAACGAATTGCGTATAGGACTCATATAGGCGTTCCGTCAACGGAGTCGATTCCGCGCACGGAAATATTTCGAAAATAGGCCCCCAGAAATTCAACAAACCATTCAATGAAGCTTCGCACACATTCACCAGTTCTGCCACCCCAAACATTCCACATCAAGTAGAAACGGGAGTTGAATGGGCGGACATGGAACCGAATGGGGGTTGCGTGGAGTGGGAAAAACGTGTTGTATGTAGCCGACCGCGCTCCCTGCCACGTACGTCAGGCTCAAGATTAAAGATTCTCCGCTTGGTTGCATCGAGCAATCAATTTTTATAAACTCAAGACTCCCCACAACACGAGAATCACTTTTGCACTGACAAATGGAGGGTCTGCCACAAGTGAGTGCCCCCTGAATCTCCCCTTTCGCCTTTGTAAATCATTAATTCACCAATAAATACGCCCTGCCGTGGTATAACCTATGCTAACGCCGACAAATCGTGATTGATTGTCACGTCCAATCTGTTGACAGAACCACTGAGGTTTGTTGTAAAGAAATAACGGATGAACAATGGCGAAATCAAAATCCCACGAACGCACGCCGAAGGCGAAGAACAAACATCTGAATCACACTCATCAGAGGAAGGAAACCGAATCGTCTAGGATGAATCTCATGAACACAATGTTGACGGTAACTTGTATGGCTGTTGCTGCGTGGTTTGGGTATAAGGGGTATCTGGAGACGAGAGTCAATACTCCTTTTGACACCGAAAAGGTACGATTCCCCTTGTTCAATTCATTCGACTACTTTTCGAATTATTTTTATTCATTATCACTTTGATTTCTGCTCAATTCCATCTTCCAAAGTCGATGGAACATTCCTTGGGATGAGAATTGGGAAATGTATGATTTTTCTCCTTGTTTTTAGATTTTTAGATAGGATTTCCATTCTTTTTGTTGTGTTACTACTTTGCTGATCGTATGACTCTTCTCTACGTTTCACCCTCATGTTTCCTTTCCATTCTTTATATTATTGAGAACTATGCGTACTATCTTCAGTCTCCTACTGTTCTACTTTAGCTATTTACGGCCCCTGAAATATCAATTCATCTTTTTTGGATATGAAGGATTCTCATTATTTAATTGATGCTGGACTACTTTTCGAATTATTTTTATTCATTATCACTTTGATTTCTGTTCAATTCCATCTTCTCCAAGTCGATGGAACATTCCTTGGGATGAGAATTGGGAAATACATGATTTTTCTACTTATCTTTAGATAGGATTCTCATTCTTTTTGTTGTGTTACTATTTTGCTGATAGTATGACTTTCCTATATTTTTCAGCCTCACTTTTCCTTTTCTTTCTTGTTATTATTGAGAGCCCTGCATACACACTATTTTCAGTCTTCTACTGTTCTACTTTAGCTATTTACGGCCCCTTAAATATCAATTCATCTTTCTTGGATATGAAGGATTCTCATTATTTAATTGATATTGGACTACTTTTCGAATTATTTTCATTCATTATCACTTTGATTCCTTTCCAATTCTGTATTTTCAAAGATGATGAACCTTTTGGGAAGAATTTACTTCATTTTGCATGATTGTTTCACTGTTACTGTCATTTCAGTAATAAAATATCAGATCGTCTCTCTCGGCCATGAGGGATTCAAGGAAAAAGGTCAAGTGATTTCTTTGGAGTTGATGAACTTGACGTTGAAGTACCTCTCTTGATCATTTTTGCGAAAATTACTTATCGAGGTCATTAGATTATGATTAGTGGTGTGTTTATTGCCCTAATTAGTCATTTTACTTGACATGTTTCGAAGCTGAGAAAAAACCTTCTATTTTGTAATGACCATTATCAAAAGCTCAAATAAATGAGAATGGAAATAAAACTTCAGTTCCTTCCTCCTGAACGTCAGGGATTCCAGGAGGGAACTGCAACAGAAGTTTTCTGAAGTTGATATTCTTCATTGAAGTGTCAGGATAATTGAATCGAGATAATTAAAAATCTTGAGACATCTCTTTTTAGTCGCCAAAATTTTCTTCAAGAACCTCTCGACGATTTCTCTTAACTATTCAGTTTTAATGACAGAAATGCAACAATCCCTCATTAACAACTATAAATTTTATCCCTAAATTTAAAGAGACCTGTTGTAACAAAACTACACGCACGAAAAAATGTAATACAATAACCTAGCGAATTCATTGGAAAATTCTATGGATTTCTATTAAACTCTCTATTAATTTCTGGCTGATTCTATTGAAATATTCAATAGACAGTCGGTAGAATTCGATTTTTCTATATAACTTATTTTCTTCATATATTTTTTATAGAATATCCTCGACTCAAATTTTCCAAGTTTTTTTCATTCTATTCTTCTCATCAAGAAAATCAACCAAAAAATAACATTGAAAATTCACATGCTTTTGATTTTTTCTAAAAAATATTTTCTATTGAACATTTCAACAGAATCGGCTAGATGTAGTAGAAAGTTCAATAGAAATCCGATAGTCCAATAGAATTGTCTAGCGAATTGGCTAGATGTTTCTATTAAATTTTTTCATCCGTGTAATAATTCACCTGACCCCAGCTCGTCGCGCTAAACGGTCTGGACACAGCGGACCGTTACTGGGGTTCGTACAGATCAAACCTCTACTTCGGGATGAAGACCCGCGACCCCCAGTCCCTCGCCAGCGGTCTGATGTGGTACCGCCCGAACGACTTGCGCCAGGGGAGCGAGTCCTTCCGACACTGGTGCGAGCAGTCCGACAAGCTCGAAAAGTACGGTTGGCTGGAGCACGACGGCAAGACCTTCGGCATCCAAGAGATTGTCGACGGCGATCTAATAATAAAAACCTCGTACGTGAAAAAACCCGGTGGTCGTCACGGTGGTGACTGGACAGCCCGCATAGGCGTCACCTTCAAGGACCCGGCGCTCCCGAACTCCGAAAAATCCGAGGAAATATCCTTCATCTTCTACTCAGCCCTCGAGGACAAGTCCACGGGGAACATCAAGGCTTCATTAGGAGCGGACAACAGACTCTCGGGGATGGAGGGGTACACTGACGGTCTGGGAGCTTACAGATTCTCCATGAATCCGACTAAAGGAACAGTGGAGGAGCACTCCTTCCTGATAGCCGTCATGCCAGGTAGGGAAGCATTAAAAAATTGTAGGCGGCTCTATCTGCGATACAGCTGTAATTGTACGTGGATACGTCCATGGTCTTTCCTTCTTTCTCGAATTTCCTAGAAACTCCTTGCATTCCCTCGAATTTTCAGGAAACTCTTGAAACCCTCTTGAATTTTCTAGAAACTTCTTGAATTTCCTCGAAATTTCTAGAAACTCCTTGAATTTTTTTGAAATTTCAAGAAACTTCTCAAATTATCTCGAAATGTCTAGAATTTTCTAGAATTTCGATAGATGGCACTGCACATAAGAACCGTTTCCCAAAATGATCCCCCATATTGAAACCATGGACATATCCACGTCAAAAAACTAACGAGTCAATTTACTGGGATTTTAAACGTAAATTACAGATGAAGATGATAAAGTCTCATGTCACGAAAATGAGAAGAAATTTAATAGAAAAATTTAACGCTTTCTGTGAGAAATTCTATTGGAACTCTATAAGAATTTTATTAGAAGCATGTGTTTGTGCAATTCTGTTAAAAATTATGCAACGCCCCCCGCAGTTTTGAAGGGATATTTGTTTATTGAAAAATGTCTATAGATTTTCATTTTTCTATGTAACTTATTCTGTTTCTTTCTGTAAGAATTTTTGGGGATCAATTTTCCAAGTTGTTTTTCTTGGATTTTATCATGAGGAATCAATAAAAATACGAATACGAAAAATAGATAATCTTAACAAAATAAGAAAACTCAAAATCTTTGAATTTTTTCTGTGAAATATCTCTTAACAAAATGATATGGTAAAGTTTCATAATCTCCTATAGAAACGGCGCAAAAAACAAGTAGAATTCTAACAAAACATCAAGAGAATTCTTGTAGAGTTCCAATAGAAATTTAATAGAATTTCTTACAGAAACAGTCAACTGTAGCTGTCGATTTTTTTATGCCACTAAATTGATTTTTTCTATAAAAATTTTTAGGCATGATTTTTCCAAGTTTTTTTCCTGGATTTTGACGAGAAGCAAATAACAATACGCATACGAAAAATAGAAAAACCAAAAACTATGATTTTTTTTTTTGAAATATCTCTTAACGAAATGACATGAGCTCCAATAGAATTCGCCCAAAAAATTCCCATAAAACTTCAAGGGAATTCTCGTAGAATTCCAATAGAAATTCAATACAATTTCCTAGAGAACGCGCTAGGTTGTTCCAATTTTTCCCCTGCCTTGAACACGTCAAATCTGGCAGTAATTTTGCATTCCAAATGTCAGGTTTGGACCTAGTCCGTGAGACAGTCCTCCAGAACCTTCGCCTGGCATCCCAAAAGGGTTCAAACATGAAGAGAATAGTCCTCGGAGGAGATCAACTACCCCTTGACTCCGAGGGGAAGAAAACAGACCCGAACTTCTGCGCAACGCAGGTGACAGCCAAAGTTCCCTTCGAGTTCGAAGTGCTCTTCGAGTCTGGGAGTGTTCCCCTGAGGAAGGAGAAGCTAACCGGAAAGAACTTCGACTCAGCTCTGGCAGACCAACGAAAGCGGTTTCACGATAAATTCGAGAAGACATTCAAGCTCGAGGAGAAAGGCTTCAAAGAGGATGCCATAGATTTCGCGAAGCTCGCGTTCTCCAACCTGATTGGGTCCATCGGTTATTTCTACGGAACTGCGCAGGTGCAGAGTGTCTACACTAAGAGCCCAGTGCCCTACTGGAAGGCCCCTCTCTACTCAGCAGTCCCCAGTCGTTCATTTTTCCCCAGAGGATTCCTCTGGGACGAGGGCTTCCACGGGCTCCTGATATCCACCTGGGATTTGGACATTGAATTAGACATCATGAGCCATTGGTTTGACCTCATGAACTCCGAGGGATGGATCCCTAGGGAGATGATCCTGGGGTCTGAGGCCCTGAAGAAGGTCCCTGAGGAGTTTGTCACGCAGATCAGCACCAATGCCAATCCACCGACGTTCTTCCTGACTCTCGAGTACATCCTGAACACTCGGGAGGTGGAGCTGTTGGACAGGCACTATAAACTCCTGGGGAAGATCTACCCGAGGCTGCAGGCGTGGTTCGAGTGGTTCAATACTACACAGGTTGGCGATCTGCCTGGGACCTATCGGTGGAGGGGGAGGGACAGCTTGACGAACAGAGAACTCAATCCTAAGACGTTGACCTCTGGGCTGGACGATTACCCAAGGGCTTCACATCCTAATGTGGATGAGAGACATGTGGATCTGAGGTGCTGGATTGCTTTCGCTTCTGGGGTCATGGCGAGACTGGCTGCTCTGTTGGAGCAGCCTAGTCAGAGGTACGTTCTGCATTTATTCTGGATTTTTTTGAAATAATGTAGGTCTCGTTGAGCCCTATCCATCGACACTAGTTAAAATTTAATTCATTTACTGATTTTTTTAATTCTTGAATTTTTCCAAAAATCGGTTGTTCCACGAGAACTAAAAAAATGTTCTGAATTCACTGAATGATGAGTTGAAAAAGTTATTTGGATGTCCTTTTGACCGATTTCGAAGTTGAACGATAATAACGATAGCTGCATGTGTTGATTTGATTTTTATGATGATTTTTCCAAATTTCGAATTTTCCATCATATATTGATAATAATCGACAAGAACGGCCTAAACGTGGCTTATGTAGATGACAAACCTGCCGAATGCTGAGCCAATAACAAAGCCAATGTCGATAACTAGGATTTAACAACATGAAATAAACAATTAATTATAATACCATAGAAGAAAATGATGAGCGTATTTCTAATATTGCTAATTTATTAGCAAAGATAACTACACTATATGAAGAGCAATTTCCCACGTTTTTTTTCTTTAACTTTAACTCTGTAAATTGAATTCGAAACAAGATTAAACATTCTTCTAAAATTCATGTCGCCCACAAAAAGATATACCATTCAACAATTTCCAAACTCCAACAGGTACAACGAGACCCACCAATACCTCACAGACAACCAGCTGCTGAACGATCTTCACTGGTCACCAACAGCTCAAGCATACGCCGACTACGGTCTCCACACCGACAAGGTGGAGTTGCGGCGACCCAGTGCTCCTCCCAGGTCCCCAGCCTCCCCAGACCTGATCAGAGTCGTCTTGGAGGATCCCACCTTGAGATTCGTGGACTCCACCTTCGGTTACGTCTCGCTATTCCCCTTTATCCTGGGAATAGTCGAGTCTAATTCGCCAAATCTCGACAAGATTCTGAACGATCTGACCAAGCCTGAGCTGCTGTGGACCAAATATGGACTCAGATCACTGGCGAAATCATCCCCTCACTACATGAAGTACAACACAGAACACGATCCACCGTATTGGAGGGGCCCCATCTGGATCAATCTGAATTATTTGACCCTGAGAGCCCTCAATCATTACTCGGAGGTGCAGGGACCCTATCAGGCCAAGGCCAGGAAGATTTACAAGGAGTTGAGGGAGAATGTAATAAAAAACATGATGGCGCAGTACAAAAGGACGGGCTTCGTCTGGGAAAACTATGGAGATGGCTATGGCGAGGGCAGGGGCTCACACCCGTTCAATGGGTGGTCCTCACTCGTTGTTATGATCATGGCTGAGATCTACTGAGGAAAGCTTCCTCAGTATTTTCAGCAGTTGATTGACGTCTCGTGGACAATCAGACGATTTTTGAGAGGTGTTAGTGAATGGGAGTGTTTTTTTTGTTTTAAAGGTTTTGACACGTATCAATTACCAAAAATTTTGAAGAGGGAGTTCTGGAAATGTCTTGGGAAGGTGGGGATCTTCGGAGAAATATCAACAATCCGATCTTTTTGGAACCTGTTGAATGTTTTACAAACGAGATGTCTGAGAATTTTGTTGAGACCACTTTATTTCAGAGATGTTTTATAAATAATCTGAGAGTTTGAGATTCATCTTCTTGTACCAGAAAATTTGAACTGATTATTTTGAGAATGTCTTCGGAATTAATGGATCTAGGGAAAATGTCAATAATTTTAATGTCAACAATTTTGGTTTTTTAAACCAAATTTTCTACAAAAATTCCTTCAGAATTTCTTCTAGACTTGTACCAAAAATTTGGTACGAATTATTATGGAAATATCTCGATACTAGTGGGTTTAGTGAAAAATTTCATGAGGTCTTTATTATAAACCATTATATTCTCTACAAAAAAGTTTTTGAGAACTTCCTCTCAAGGTTTTTCTTCAAGAGATATTTTCTAAATAATTTAAGGTTTCATGTGGGATTCATCTTCTTGTACCTAGAACCTTGTGTTGATTATTCTGAAAATATCTCTGGACTGAGTGGGTTTAACAGGAAAAAACTAGGTAAACCGATTGATAAATTTACCCAAGACACTTCTTTCGAAGATATTTTCTGAATAATCCTCCACCCCCCTAGAATTACATAATTTACCATTTTTACAGCACAAAGGAGCATAAAAAATGCACAAAACCATGGACATAATTTCGTTCGAGCTGTGTTATTAAATAGCTTCTTAGCATCACTCAGAATGTTGAATAAACAAATGGATAATACAACACAGCGAGTGAATGGTGTACTTCCAGCTTGTGTGAGGCTGGCACTCACCAGACCACAATTTTTGATTGAATGATGAAGGATGAAGAAAATACCAATTAACTGCTTAAATATACCAAGGGGAGAATGCAATACAAAATGATTAAATCAATAGATTCACGTATTTGTAGCTTAATTGTAAGACATTCCGAGGGAGTAGATTTGTAAGAATTCATATACCAAATACGATAAATGAAACAATTGTATATTAAGACTGCGGGAATTGTAAATTGCGGTAATTCATGAAAATTTCGTCGGCATTTATTCAGTGGAAGTAATTTTTCATTCGCATGCCTGCGACTTTCTTTAATATGGGTGTCATGGGTGTTTCATGGATTGTTTAATGAATATACGGACGATAAAATTTCATATAAAAATCTAGAGAATTGTACAGAAAATTTTATTCAACTTCTGTTGAAGAATTCCGCAGATTTACTGCGTGTTTTTTTTATAGGAATTGTTCCGTAGAAACTATTTTATGGAAAAAATTATTAGAACTTCATCTTTCAACACAACTCGGTAGCGAAGTGGTAAAACGATTCAAGTTTTCCAGGAATATCTCCGAACCTAAGAGAGATTACGAAATTTTCGTAATGACCTTTTTTACAGAGGGAATTGAGAGCTACAAAAAAAGTTATAACCAAAATTTCACTATCTGCCTTAGATTCCGAGATATTCATTGAAAACGACTAAAACGATTTTTTCGCTTCGCTACTAAAATTTTTCTATTGAATTTTTCGTACGTGTATTTCGTTTTTTAATGGTAGAAGACAATATAATGGTCACAATTTCAAAAAAAATATGAATCAAATATTGAGAGAATAAGTGAAGAATAAAAAAATGAATTCTTTTGTCGAAAATTTTAGAAATGCCATGAGTTATTCCCATGACCTTCTAAAAAAACTGCTTTCTCAATTGTACGAAATAAATCTAAAGGGGATTAATGTAACGCGTATGCATGCAGCGAGGAATCCTTGCGTTTTAACAAAATAAATAATAAACTCTACAGCTGTTGTAAGCCGAGAGTTTTGGGGGGGAGTAATTGGAGATTTTTAAACGCTGAATAATTAATTCTAGATAAGGATTTTTCAAACCTGGCTGTGAAGAAACAAAAATACTAACCAGAAAAACCCGTTAATGCATTTTTTTTTCTCGTATAGCTGTGGAATAACGATTGTCCGGATCTTTTAGTAATGTTGAGAGAGTGGAAATAGTCAAACATCATCATTGTAGGGTAGATATTTATCGGAAAACGTGCACTTTGTGGCGAACAATAAACGAAATTCTCTTTTTGGGCTTTTGGGGCGCGCGTGTACTTTATAATCGGAGTGTAATCACCAATATTTCTTGAATTATTTCATTTAGATACTTTATTGTAAACGAATAAACGAGTCGAATTGATTTTTTAGAGTCTTTTCATTCACCGAAAACTTCCCTTCATAACTATCACTGAAGGCATCCATTCGAGATGATAAAATAAATAAGGTAAATGTAATTTTTTAGTGAAGTTAATTAAAAGACTTTTGTGAATCTGACAGAATACGAAAAAATTTAGTAGAAAAACTTTACGAATTCGCTGGATAATCCGATTGGATTTTTGTTAAATTTTTCATTAGTTTTAGGCTGATTCTATTGAAATGTTCAATAGAAAACTATTCTGTAGAAAAAGCCACACCTATTCTATTGAAATATTTCCTACAAAATTTCACCGGCTGAAATTTTTCAAGGTTTTTCACTTCCTTCTTTTCTTTAGATCAAGAAAATCAAACAAAAAACTAGGAAAATTTGGGCTGACAAAATTCTATAGAAAATATCTCAATAGAATATTGACGACGTTCTATTGACTTTTTCTAAAGAATATTTTCTATTGAACTCTTCACCAGAATCAGTTACAAACTAATAGAAAGTTTAATAGAAATCCAATAAAATTTCTTATATATAATTTGTTTTATTATTGGGAAAAATCAATATCATTGTAGCAAGAATATTCTCTACAAAAGATGTCTCTTGATAATTTTTCCGATAAAAATAGACTGGAATATAGTCAATGAAAAAATGGAATGTTCTGTTAATTATGAAATTATCTTAATAGCGAGTAATTTTACAACAAAATGTCATCAGACTTTTTTCCTAGCTGACAAAATTCTCAACAAAAATTTTTTCTTTACAATTCCCCCTAAACCTCCTCGTCACCGAGATAATCCGACAATAAATGACATAGGTCCCAATTCCCGTTTCAATGAATTCAAATCCCAAAAATCGCGCAATATTTTCTCCACTGAAGTTGGCTCCAATGGAAGTCGATCAGAACTGCGTTAACTTCACTCCGCAACAATTTCACGGCTCACCTCGAGCCTGTAGGTGTGTTAGGCCGTATGACAATTTATCGGATTATTGAGAAAAAAAGTATTATTATTTAAGTTAATTATCAGGATCTCAGGAGTTGATAATGGAGCCGTACGACGTTATTATCAATCAACCGGTGGTCATCGATAACGTGAGTATTTTGTAAAGTTCCCTGAGGTTTTTCCTTCGTGACCCTGATGGAATCCTCGGACTCCTTCACTGATGTGTCAAACGAAACAGGCCATATTGTCGGCTGCCAAAAATTGACAATTGCAATATTTTTTTTCTACAATCAATCACTTTCTAAATAACGAATTGATGAGAAAATCACCGAAAACCTATTCTCAAATCATGAATTTTTGTTAAGAATTTGCCACGATTTTTCGCACTAGTTATTAATTTTATTACTTGCATTCAAGTGTTGGCATTGAATCGATAATATTCAGATGTTTTTGGGTTTTCTCAGGGTTCTGGAGTGATAAAAGCAGGCTTCGCTGGTGATCAGATACCAAAATGCAGATTTCCAAATTAGTAAGTGTAAATTCATTAATATTCCAGTGATGAATCACCACTACTACATTGTTAGAGGTTATTATGTGAATAAAATCACTCTATCCACATCGAATTCATCAATGTTTCCGTTATTAAAAGCTAATATCTTTGAGTAAACATTTCATCGAACATTTTGTGACCAGTAATGACAAAGAGATCGAATTTTATGTCATTATTGTCGTTAATTATCATTTAGAAATGATAAAATATTGAGGAATCCTTTTTCAAGTACAACTAAATTCCTCAACGATATTTTTGATAATTCTTCGTGAAACCATGAAAGATTCCCTTGAAATATCTATAAATTCCCCTTGTGATGATGTCAACGTGTCTTGCACGCATTTCAACAAAAATATTCAGAAATAATTATTTAAAAAATGAAGTTTGACATTTTAGAACTTCAATTAAAAAACCCCTCAACATTTCATTAAAAAAAAACATAACTCAATAGAAATCAACTGTATCCCCAATAAACGCATGGGAAAGGGTGGGGCAAAATGGAAACTTGTGAATTTTTCCCTAATGTGAATGTTATAACTTCTGAAAAAAATCATCAATTGAGCTCACCCTAGGTTGTTTTCATGAAAAAAAACCATGTCAATAAAACTTGAATTAAAAGAAAATTGAATGAGTAATTTTCTAAAGAATCAAAAATGCCTATTCTCTCCCACAAATTTTCGACGTTCAAATAAAAATCTTGACCTCCCTAACGATGAATTAACCACTGGAATGACATTCCCCTGAAATAAATCAACCACCCAATAAATTTAGTCGTCAATCGATCCAATCAATTCCTCAATTTCTTTATTTCTTGTATTTCCCAGCATTGGAAGGCCAAAGCATGTCAGAGTGATGGCAGGAGCCCTGGAAGGTGATCTCTTCGTGGGTCCAATAGCCGAAGAGCACCGAGGTCTCCTCTCCCTGCGCTACCCAATGGAGCACGGCATAGTAACCGACTGGAACGACATGGAGAGAATCTGGTCGTACGTGTACAGCAAAGACCAGCTGTCGACGTTCAGCGAGGAGCACCCAGTGCTCCTCACCGAGGCGCCCCTGAATCCCAGGAAGAATCGAGAGCGCGCAGCCGAAATCTTCTTCGAGTCCTTCAACGTTCCAGCTCTGTTTGTCTCCATGCAAGCAGTTCTGAGTTTGTACGCCACTGGCAGAACCACTGGTGTTGTCTTGGACTCTGGGGATGGAGTGACACACGCTGTACCCATCTACGAGGGCTTCGCCATGCCCCACAGCATCATGAGGGTGGACATCGCCGGAAGAGATGTCTCCAGGTACCTCAGACTCCTCCTGCGCAAGGAGGGAGTCAATTTCAAGACAACTGCTGAATTCGAGATCGTGAGGACGATCAAGGAACGCTCGTGCTACTTGTCGAATAATCCTCAGAAAGAGGAGACTGTGGAGACTGAGAAGTTTCAGTATGTTTTGCCTGATGGAAGTTTTCTCGAAATTGGTCCTGCCAGGTTCAGGGCACCTGAGGTCCTCTTCAGACCTGATCTTATCGGGGAAGAGTGCGAGGGACTGCATGAGGTCCTCATGTATTCTATTCAGAAGTCAGATCTCGATCTGAGGAAAGTGCTCTTCCAGAATATCGTGCTGTCTGGGGGATCTACTTTGTTCCGAGTGAGTTTAGAGATTTTTTTGAAGAATTTTAGAGGTTGGGAGGGGATGACACGCGTGATCAAATTTTATAGAACTTGAAGAATTTGTTTGTTAAAAATTCTATTGGTTTTTCGATTCTACTGAAAGATCGCACAGCTTTTCTGGGTGATTTTTTTTTCAATAGAAATGTTTCAATAGAAAATATTTTATAGAAAAAATCAAGAGCATTTGATTTTTCTAGACAACTTATTCTTTTGATATAGTTTCTAAAGAAATTCCTTGGTTGAAATTTTTCAAGGTTCTTTGTTCGATTTCTTTAATGAGTGGAGAAAAAAACAAAGGGAAATAAATTTAAAAAAATTTTGTTGAGGAAGTCCTGTAGCAAATTGCTCTTTAGATTAAAACCAAATTCTTCTCATTTTAAAATACCTTCCATTGAACATTTTCCATTAAAAAAATGCGAATTCTGTGAAATTTTTCGTGTGGAGGTAAGAATGAAGTAAAATGGATCAAACTAATATCATTTCCAAAGCAGTTTGAATTATTCCATTTCATTATTTCCCTACTAGATTGATTGTTTTGTATTTTGAGAAATGATTAATAATGTTTTGTGGTTTTCCTCAGGGCTTTGGTGATAGGTTACTAGCGGAAATTAGGAAGATGGCACCTAAGGATATCAAAATCAGGGTATGAAGAAGTTATACATTCCTTGAATCTTTTAATTTTGACAGGAAATCTTTTTTTCGCTTAACTGCTCGAATTTTATACATAACTGGAGAACAATAAATTCCCTTATCGGAAAGCTAATCATACGATTCTCTATTCGAATCTGTATTAATTCTGAAATTATATTAATTATCAGCAGGATTATTAAAAGGCTTTTTTTTAAAGAAGCATTTCATGAGAATCAAGAGTGATACACATCTGTCCCCAAATTTTTTAAAAAAACAATCCATCCACAAATGGTCTATCTCATGAAATTTAACCGATCGATGCGATTTTCTCCCCAGATATCAGCACCACAAGAACGTTTATACAGTACATGGATTGGAGGTTCAATCCTGGCATCACTAGACACATTCAAGAAGATGTGGGTCAGCAAAAGAGAGTACGACGAGGATGGCAGCAGAGCGATACACCGTAAAACATTCTGAGCAGATTGATTATTACAGAAAATAATTGGGAATTAATGAAAAATCGAACAAAAATACCTAAACACACAAGTAACGCTCGGCACAAGACATTTTTACACGTGTTTGAATAATTCCCCTCACTCCTATCCTTCCACAATTCCGAGGAAGCCCAACGAGAGACAGAGGATTATAGATTAATTTTATATATCAAGTATTTTGGCAACTACTCTCGCAGTGGTTTTAACGACTTTTCCCTCTCAATGATTGGCGAATCATTGGGTATACTTAAGTATCTGGCTCCAATCCCAGTGAGATTCGTTGGACATTCAATATTTAATTTTGGGAATGATGATGCAATAGTGAAGTGGTGGAACAATACAGCAGGACAGGACGAACTGATTTTTCACATCAAGTTGAACGTATTGAATTGGGCTTTACATGACATTTTTTTCAGTGCTGGATATGAGAATTGAATGAAGAATACTAAACATGTATTTCTTATTCCAATAGAGAAGGAAGAATTGAAACTACAGGCGATTGAGAATGTCAGAATTGGGATGTCATAATGCTAATTTTTTTCCTGAATACAACTTCCTAATTTTTTCATCATTTTTTCAAATAAAAAAACAGAAAATTTTCATGCCATCTACGCATTTTATTGCTCCATTAAACGAATAAATTTCGTAACACAAGTTTCGTGTCTCAATTATCCCGAAAAAAATTATCCTATTTGTCCTCAAAACCATTAGTTTTCGAGATGTCAAGTTAACTGAAATTGATGTTTCACCGCTTCACGACTGATACGCCGAGTCGTCTATTTATGTACTCTTTTTTTATACTGTTCGTATCAACTTAATATTTAACGATAGAAGAATGTAGCGGGGGATCATTGAGAGTGCTTTGTTCATGTATTATTGTTGCTTTTCGGTTGAAAAAAAATCATCAATAATAATACAGCACTGTTTTCGCAACACGTATTTGTAAATATGTATGCTTTGGTAAAATAAAATATTTAAAAGAGCATAGTGCATTGAAATTGTTGTTTTCATTCTGGCGAATATTTTTTGAGGATTTCAATAAACTAATTTGCAGACTTGTTTTATATGAATGCATATTTTGAAGTTGTCGTAATAGTGTTTTTAGTTGAAAGTATAAATGTTGTTAATTGAAGTAGTATAAACATAACAAAAATTTTGGAGATGAAAATGTGAAATGAATTCTAAACGAGAAAATTAATTTTTCGAGATTAGAGAAAAGATTAAAATGTAGGAAAAATATTTAAAAAATAGAATAAAAATTAACAGAAATTATATGCCTAATGCGAAAATTACCGTGTCAAACTTCTGGGATAAATAACTTATGTTTCTGGGTACCCCAAATTTACAGGATGCCCTAGGCAAACGAGGAACTATTGTTCAAGAGAATAATTGCCGAGAGAATTTGGTGGACAGATTTTTTACTCCCGTCAACGATGGAATTCATGTAGGAAATTATCAATGAGTGATATTTTTTTCGGCAGTTTAAATATATTTTTCCTCACTACACTCAACATACTCGACCTACGTAGAGCTTGAACATACTACTTTAAGTAATTATTTAAATACTCATGACATATGTCAGAGAAAAATTGACGGAAAAACCTAGCGTTTTCTCTCTGAAATCCTATGGAATTTTTATTGGAACTCTAGAAGAATACTCACATTCTATTTCTGTTAATTATTTGGCTATTTGATTCTTTTAATTCATTACTTATACCCACGCTGACCCAAAGTGCAATGAATTATTTTATTTATATTATTTATTTATATTATTATTACATTATTTATTTATATTATTATTTTATTTATATTATAAACATTTATTTAACGAACAAATAATGTTTTGTTTTTAAATAATTCATAATGACTACTACTCTAGTCTCGTTTAGACTACCAAGCGTCTGAATCACTTTTGAATTTGCGCAAGTCAGTGGCTCTACTCCACTACATCCGGTGTAACTAAAAACAGCTCATGGGCGACATGTTTTATACATCAGCAGCATTGTGGAAGCCGGATTGTTGAAATCACCAGGTGGCAAAATCATTAATTTCGTTCTACATAAGCAGAAATAAGGAATCGACGATAAAAATGTCTTATTCAAGCGCAGATCAGTCTTCAGTTGACAAATCGATGAGGAGTGTCTTTGGTAAGAATGAAATTACCACGAGAATCGATAATTATTCCACCCTCATTCCGCCAAATTTTAATCCAATTCATTCATCTTTACTTTCAGTTGGAAATATTCCGTACAGAGCTACGGAGGAGAATCTGAGGGATATCTTTGGTGATGTCGGACAAATTATGTCGCTCAAGTGAGAAATGAATATTCATAAATTAATTTTAATGTTGGAGGAGATTTATAACCTAACAGGCAAGGAATTTCTTTCGAAAATGTATATTCTTCATTAATCATTGAGTTTAATGAGTTTTTAACTGGCACTTTTCACTATGAGAAAGTCATTGAATAGTGAAATTATGATGAACCAAAGATGAATCCAGAGAAAAAATAGTTTCCGAATTATTAAAAATTTCGAAATGTCCTCAGAAAAAGAGTTTAGAAAAAAAAATGCCAATTTATTTCTGAAAAAGAAAAAATCTAATATTTTTCCATACGTTGCATGAAATATTTGATAAAAAATATGAATCCACTGCGGGGAACTTTATAAACTGAAAAATATCGGTCGAAAAAAGAAGTTTAGAAAAAAATGAAAGCTCTTTTCGATGAAGAATTAAATTCTTCACCAGAAAGCTTTTTGGGATTTTGCTCTAAGCCTCATAGCTTCAAAGATATTTTGAAAATAACGTGTATGATTTTTTTATTGCCAGAGATGACTCTAGAATAAGGAGTTTTATTAATTTGGAAAATATCTCAGGGAGAAAAACTTCTTGAGAAAAAATTCTGAACGAAATTGTTGTCAGGAACTTCATGTTCTACACAAAACATCTGCCACCATTTCTGAAACAATTAGTTGTGGAGACAATAGTAGAATCATCAGCATTAAAATCTGGAGAACGCATTCTCTTCACTATTCATCTTCTCATTAATTTCTATAAAATTAGTAATTGGTGATAGACATTGAAGATACCAATTTTGGAATTAATTTTCCCTGTTGAGTTCGAATTATCGCTCCCTCAAATTTCGTCAGTAATGATTCTTTCATGATTATCATTGTCACCTTCAGATTGGTATACGACAGAGAGACAGGAAGGCCCAGAGGCTTTGGTTTCATCGAGTACAAGGATCAGCAAACAGCCCTGAAGGCAATACAAAACCTGAATGGCTTCGAGATCGGGGGAAGGGTCCTCAGAGTGGACAATGCATCTACTCAGAAGAGTCGTCCAGACATGCGAAGTCGAAATGAATACGACTGAATGGGCGATTTACAACTATCTTCCACTTTTTTTTTCTTTTCTATATAAAAGCGTAACGATTGATATGAAATTGTCGAAGTGAGCTGGATGATTAAAATAATGAAGAGAGGAGTATGTGCAAGCGGAATTATCAATGTTGCTGTTTTTCAGATTATGAAAATGATAAATAAAAAGATGACGAAATGAATTAATAGGGAGTTATGTTTTATGTTATTTTTTTCCTAAATAATTAATAATTTTTGTAGAAGCTAGAAGTGAAAACTGACCGAACAGATGATCGGCTTTGGAAAAAAATGGGTGGTTTCAAAGGATGAAAAACCGAAATTGACTGAAACTGAGAATGCAACCGCTCTTAGCTTTTAACCCAGGAGTCACGTCGGGGACGTGGCGGTGCGGCGACTCCCAACGAGAAGAACCTAAAAACGCCGACGCCCTACAAAATGGGGAATTTTTTTATTGAGACATGTCTCGATCACGCATGATGCGACAGAAATCAAACTTCTGTAGTCTTTGGAGGAAAAAAAAGTCGTTAGACCTCTTTGAATACATTATGAAGAAATTTTTCACCTGTTGTCATTTAATTCATCTTTGACATTCCAATTTATTTAAATCATGAATTTACTACACTGTCACCAGAAGATAGGTGTACACCATGTTTCCACGTCACAAGACATTGACAAGTGCTCAAATAAATAAACTGCCATAATAATGATGAGACAAAAAAGAGCCATATCTCTTCCGTTGGCGTGAAATAACGCTTTGCCTTATAAAGATTCGTCAAGGTAAAACCGAAGAACTCTCTACTTCATTGGCTTCTTACCAGCCAGGAATGGGTGGATGTAAGTCCACATTGTTCATGAACTTATATCGACAATTGTGCAACATATTCACAACGAAGGATATCAAACGTATTTCTATATCATGATTTGATGTAAATCTAGACCACGAAGCACTTTTGAAAATTCAAAGAAGCTGCCTCGATTCTGAAATGAACAAAATGAATTTCTAACTGATTTCTAAATGATCAAACGCATTTCTACTTCATGTGGCACCTACGAAAACTTGTATGGAATAGATTTGATGTAAATCTGAACCACGAAGCACTTTAGAATCTTCAATGAACAAAATGAATTTCTAACTAAAGAGGACGGAGAGCTGGAAGTACAAAGGAAAAGAGGTAGAGGTAGTGAAGGAGTTCAAGTATTTAGGGTTCTGGTTCACGACAAAAAATACATTCGGAAAGCATACAAGAAAACTATATGGGAAGGCCTAATTGAGATGAAGGTAAGAAACCAACGCCTATCGATCCAGAATTATATTTTCGATAAATGAATAGCGGTTTCATTCTTTAATCTTAATAAGGAGCGGAGAACTGAATTTTCAAAGCGCATCCAGAAATACATTTCTCCGTCCCTAATTAAAATGAAGGAATGAAATCATCGCCTGTCGATCGAGAATTATATTTTCAATAATTGAAGGCGGTTTCATTCCTTAGTCTCAATTAGGAGCGGAGGAATGAATTTTCAAAGCGCCGTTGAGGAAATCCAGACAACTTCCCATTCAGAAATACATTTCTCCTCCCCTAATTAAAATGAAGGAATGAAATCATCGCCTGTCGATCGAGAATTATATTTTCAATAATTGAAGACGGTTTCATTCCTTAATCTCAATTAGGATGCGGAGGAATGAATTTTCAAAGCGCCGCTGAGGAAATCCAGACAACTTCCCATTCAGAAATACATTTCTCCTCCCCTAATTAAAATGAAGGAATGAAATCATCGCCTGTCGATCGAGAATTATATTTTCAATAATTGAAGACGGTTTCATTCCTTAATCTCAATTAGGATGCGGAGGAATGAATTTTCAAAGCGCCGCTGAGGAAATCCAGACAACTTCCCATTCAGAAATACATTTCTCCTCCCCTAATTAAAATGAAGGAATGAAATCATCGCCTGTCGATCGAGAATTATATTTTCAATAATTGAAGACGGTTTCATTCCTTAATCTCAATTAGGATGCGGAGGAATGAATTTTCAAAGCGCCGCTGAGGAAATCCAGACAACTTCCCATTCAGAAATACATTTTTCCCCCCCTAATTAAAATGAAGGAATGAAATCATCGCCTGTCGATCGAGAATTATATTTTCAATAATTGACAGCGGTTTCATTCCTTAATCTCAATTAGGAGCGGAGGAATGAATTTTCAAAGCGCCGCTGAGGAAATCCAGACAACTTCCCATTCAGAAATACATTTCTCCCCCCCTAATTAAAATGAAGAAATGAAATCATCGCCTGTCGATCGAGAATTATATTTTCAATAATTGACAGCGGTTGGTAACCCCGTGGGGTTCACATCGGCCGACCCCCGCGTCCTGAGAAATTAAACGATATTTGAAGGATAAAGGGAAGAAACAATTGGAAAAGGTGTAAATAATGGTCGTGATAGCTCCTAATTCACGTGGAAATGTTATCCGGACAATTGGCGTGGATGCAGGACAATGCTGAGGGATATTGGCAGACGCGTAGAAAGTTTGGTTATGGTGGAAACGGAATAGACACCAGCCCAATGTTTCACCTGAAATCTGAAGCAACGCCCCTGCTGAGTAGAACGAGGATAGAAGCAAGATATGTGAAAGAAAATGGAAAGATTTAACTGATTCTGGTGATAACCGACGAACACGTGGAAAGCTGAGTGACGGTGGAGAGGGGTATTGTCTCTGCGGAAGCAAAAGAGGGGTATGAAAATGGTAAGCTACATGTAAATTAAACAAAACGGGAAGATTCGTATTGAAATTGGGAAAGCTCGAAGAACATTCAGTGAATGTGAATGCGCTGAAATGCTACGTGGTGAGTGAGGAGATGCATAGAGGCGGTGGAAGCAATGGAGGCGCGTGAGGCACCTGGAGTGCCAGTGATCTGGACCAGTGTCCTGCCTTCATGACGATCAACCCACCCAATATAAGGAATTTGTCTCTTTGCGAAGGAAGTGGAAAAACTCTCATCGGACAACTATAGGACTTTCAGTTCGGAAAGTGTCGCAACTATCAATGTGTGTGATTATTGTTATTACTGCCACTATGAGATCTATTGTATGTTATCAACAAAATGTACAAAAGAAGAAATTCATGTACTTGAGGAATAAATTATTATTATTATTAATTGACAGCGGTTTCATTTCTTAATCTCAATTAGGAGCGGAGGAATGAATTTTCAAAGCGCCGCTGAGGAAATCCAGACAACTTCCCATTCAGAAATACATTTCTCCCCCCCTAATTAAAATGAAGGAATGAAATCATCGCCTGTCGATCGAGAATTATATTTTCAATAATTGACAGCGGTTTCATTCCTTAATCCAATTAGGAGCGGAGGAATGAATTTTCAAAGCGCCGCTGAGGAATTCCAGACAACTTCCCATTCAGAACTACATTTCTCCTCCCCTAATTAAAATGAAGAAATGAAATCATCGCCTGTCGATCGAGAATTATATTTTCAATAATTGACAGCGGTTTCATTCCGTAATCTCAATTAGGAGCAGAAATGAAGGAATGAAAGAGAGAATATTTTTTTTTCAGAGAATATTTGATGAAATAGAGAATATTTTTCCCCTCTGCGAACGCTCCAGTCCCACGTAATTCTACTTAGTAGAATCTGTTACAATAGTGCAGTAATTAAATTGGCCGCTGATTATTAGAGGACTGTATCATGCCACACTCCCTAGCATAAAACCATTAGGCAGTTACTTATTAATTGACGCGACCATAATACAATCCGCAGATTAACGCAATTTTTCAGCTGCTCACAAGTTGGTGATTTTACTCCCGAATGTAGCGTAGGTGAACCGTGTGAGGCCTTCATGATCACATCCCCGCACATGAGCATTAATGAGCATCGAACAGAGGTAGAGCCCGAAATTTAATATTTCTGAACTCCCATTTGATTCGCAGAAAGAATGCGCCATCTCTAGGTCGGCCGCGGAACTATTTCAATTCAAAATATTCCCCTTCCCATTCTCTGTTCACATTTTTTAATATTCATCAATCCTCATTACATTCACAAACAAAATAGCTTCAATAATTCGGAAATATAAAATCATGAATTTTTCGATTGTGAGAATCCTCACAATGACGCCTACGAAAATTTCTATGGAATAGATTTGATGTAGATCTAGACCACGAAGCACTTTTGTAAATTCAAAGAAGCCTCCTCAATCCTAAAATGAACAAAACGTATTTCTAGCTGATTGCAAAATGATCAAATGCATTTCTACATCATGTGACACCTACGAAAACTTCTATGGAATAGATTTAATGTAAATCTAGACCACAAAGCACTTTTGTAAATTCAAAGAAGCCTCCAAAACCCTAAAATCAACAAAACGAATTTCTAACTGATTTCCAAATGATCGAAGGTATTTCTACATCATGTGGCACCTACGAAAACTTCTATGGAATAGATGTCAATCTAAACCATGAAGCACTTTGCAAATGCAAAGAACTCTGTCCAACCCTGAAAGGAAAGAGATAAAACGTATATAGCGCCAACAAAAACTGGATTCAGTGTCGCCCTGCATTATATATCACAAGGTGTCTCAAAACTCACGAAAAATCAAATTGTATTATTAAAGACTGGGCAAAATGGGTTTAATGCTGATTCCTATTTTTTTACCTGTCCCATATCGTATACTAAATCTCGCTCGAGAGATTGATTAAGCGACCACAAACTCTCATGAATTTTAGCAAGTCTTTCAAGGAAATAAATGGCCTTAAGTACTCTTGGACAACCTTAAAGTATTTATGGCGGGGTGGAGATGTTGAAGGTCTGACCATTTCGACCATTTTTGTGTTCAAAATATTTTTTCAATAACTTGTATTTTTTCTCACATTTCAAGCGGTCGTTTTTATTTCTCGCTTGTCTTTTGGATAATTTGAAAATAATTAATATGGAAATAAAAAATGACAGCGTTGTGCCATTCGAGGAACAAGTTGGCAGCACTGATTCACTCAGCTTTTATGTGCCTTCCCATAGCAATATGTATCATCACAACACCATTCGTATTGGCCGCGCATACCCCGTGACGTTGACGCCATTTCAAGCTGCGCACGTATAATTCCTGTTTCATGATTTTTTAAATTATCCCTTCTAAAGAATGCTCTTACTGTTGAAAAATTTTGTCTGAAATTTCCGGCACTTTTTTTAAATTTTTATCGAATTCAATTACCACCGAAATTTCAAAGAATTTTGTCTTTAAAAATTCAGAATTTCATGGAAAAATCAAAGAGAACCGTAAATTTAAGTTCCATTTTCCCTGAAAATAAATAGATATATTCTGGAATTTTCAGGATAGTGACACTAAATGATATTTAGGGGGAAAAATCATGGAATTTCATTTTTCACTGAAAATTCTATGTAATTTGGCACTGAATATTCAAATGACGTTCGAAATTCAAATAAATTAACGAATTCTCATCTGTATGCTGCTTAAAATTCGGGACGTTTACTGAATTTTCAGTGAAACCTGAAATTTCATTTTTTTTCTAACAGTATGGGCCACTTGCATTTTTTTTTTATGCTCCGCATGAAAGCTCCACACAAGTGCGAAATTTCAGAAAAATGGCGACTTTTTTCTGTTTTCAATTTATTTTCCGAATTCCCATAAGAGCCCGTGTTAAAATGCATTTTTTAGAAAAAATCCTGTGTTTCAGCCGTTCTTCTAGGCTATCTAGGATTTTAAATAAAATTTGAAAAAATCAAAGAATGTATGAAAAAATCACCAGTTTCTTGACTTTTTATCGCCCCCCCCCCCCTCACCTCGCCGCAAATACGTTAAAAAATGAATTTCTTAAAAATGAATAAATACTTCATATTTAAATAATTGTCAATATTATCTTTTTTCTTCTGCCACTTGAAGGACATCATCGTGAAGAATTTAAGTTCATAATGAAAATTCTTACCTTCACCAAAATGACTGAGACACCCCTCTCAGCACAAATCATCTGCAGAGTTGATGTTCAATGACAGGTTCCACGATGATGAGCATGACCCTGATTTTTCATTACAGTTCAATCTCGCTGGGATCACCGATGATGCCGTCTAGTTTGAGGGAAAATATGCGTTCATATACACAAGTACAACAAAGTCACCAAATATCTCGCGACAAACACCAAGTTCAGTTTTTAGAGTAGTTGCCCACTGAATTCTGGTGTCGGTGATTCACTTCACAATGTTCTATTCTCCATAAAATCCGACAAAATTAGTATAAATGCTGTTCGGGAGTTGTCCGATGTGGAATGAGGGGGGAGCGTTTTGGCGGGACGAAACTGACTACAATCAAAATGGCTGCCAATGGCTAGTTTCATGACACAATTCTCGCCATGACGCGGCGAGAACAAAAAAGTCCTACTGCGCACACTTCTACGCAGCGAGAAGTAGTGACATTTTGTTTGTCGAAAAATGAACAATGAAAAATATACATCTGATTCGCATGTTTTTCTAGTCCCCAGTTGAAAACGAATATCGGATGAATGCCATTATGAATTATTAGTCAGAATTGGTGAAATTGTGTGATCAGTGTGTGGCCTTGGGTGGCGGAGGGGGAGCCAGCGCCACTTTTCGCGGGAAAGCTCATTGTCTCTGTCTAATCGAGTCCTTACCGAATGGAATTTTCCAGAAAATATTCTCCAACGAATAAAAAAGAATGCATTTGAGAATGCACGGAGCCATAAATTCTAATATTGTTGGACAATGGAAGGGATTGATTTCGTTCTCTAGATCATTGTGCAGTGGCTCCCCAGACCTATGGAAAATACTGTTAAATACTCACTGTAGTCCACGTCTGACGGTCTCAAGGAAGCAACAATAATATTCTAAAATTTATTTTTGATTCCAATTATTCTGCGATCCTCGCTGAAAGGCCGGTGTTAACGTCGCGGAGAGTGAAGGCCCAATGAGCTGGGCCACTAGCCACTGTTCTGTTCGCCCGCCCTTCTTCCCGCCCCCCTCCGCGCGGATTGGCACCGCGAATCAGGAGTGAAACAAAGACACTCGTCACTGCTGAATTTCTATTGGTTTAAAAAACCGTTGATCGTTTAAAAATACCTGTCTTTAGTTTTTTATTTGACTTTTGTGGTATCATTTTTTCATAAAAATCTAAAAATTTTACGTTTTTTTTTTGTTAAATAAATAAATAAATTTTGGAGCAAAGTAAATAAAAAAAAACGATCTGTCAACATCAAAAATCGAGTTAAATATAGCCATTGTAGAAACTAGTTAATACCCGCCAATTTTCGTGTAGAACACAGGGTACTTCAGACTGCTTTTGACACAGCGAGTACAAAACCGAAAAATCGAAGTTGGCGTAATAACGGGAGCTAATTTTTTGTGAAAAAATGGTAGTCACAACTGGAAGTGCAGCAAAGAAGGGTAAATGTGAGTATATGTCTGATTGGAATCCTTTATTTATGTTATTCAGTGTTGAGGACAGCCTCTAGGCTCAGTTTATCATTCAATTTGTCCTTTAACCCCTTTCCCTCCCCCTCACAACCCAATTTAATTTTGTTAATCCTCAATCGTTTGGCTATCGATGATTTATCAGCGATTCTGTCTGTTTTCGTGTGTATTTGCCTCCTTGCCCTGGACACAAGGAGGCAAATACTTAAAATAAAAGTGACAAAGGGAACGTGGATGGGTCAGGGTTCACCCTTGATTTTTCTCTTTTTGGTGCGATTGGGGCACAATAAACACTTGATGTTTTTCATGTAAATGATTCATTCAATTCCTGATAAAATAAGATATGTTTCCACAGAAAATACAATTCTGTTATCCTTTGTGATGAACCTAGGCAGAGCTTATTTGATAAATTATTTTTTGAGTTATAAACATTGCAAATAAGGTAAAAGCTATCTACTTTGCCTCATCTCTTGACATTAATTCTTGACTGCAATTCCCACGTGGAAAAAATTGACTCTTTTTTCAGGAGACTCCATAATTTATGAACATTTGGAGAAACTCCAAAAGTATTAAAAAATAATAGGAATATGAATAAGACTATCAAATTTGAGAAATTTTTCATTGATTTGGTCAATGGAAATTGACGAAAAATGGAGTAGAAGATATGGAGATTTATTTTTAATAAGGAAATTGACTATTCATTCTTCATAAATATCTTTTTTTCTGGGTATTTGAAGCAACAATGTGAGAAATTAGACTCTTTGATTTTTTTCATCTCTATTTCAATTTTTTTTAATGTCCCATTTTTAATATTTGAAGTTATGCTGTTAACTCGGCGGTTAATGAGTATACTGGTTGTAATTTGGTATTCTGTTCTTTCAGAGAAGGACGTCAGGAGGTACATGAGACTTCTGAGCCGAGTATTACTCAAGCAGCTGGCCAAAATGATGAGGCTGCAGATGAAGGTAAACAATGGAAAGATTTTATTGTTGTTTCAATTGATGCATTTGAAAATTTCTTTTATTGCAAGAAGTGAGAGGAAGAAACAAAATTCTTCAAAACTAAAAAATCGTGAGTTTGATAAATATAACTAATTCGCGTTGTTTTCATTCGGAAATCTGTGGTATTCACTATTTTTATCCTTGACACATTGAATTCATTATGGCTATTGCTAATCTGAATCATTCCATTTCAAACTATCTGAATCATTCATTCCAACTTTCAAAGAAAGTTGAAAGCAGGATGATGCTGCCATTATTGCACTACTGGACATTACAAATGGTAATGAATGAAAAAATGACTGCATTTAAATAGATTTAAACTTGAATTCAGAATTAAAATGCCGAAGGACTCCCTCGCGGAACATGCAGGAGGTCTTTTCAGTCGAGAAAATGATCTATTCGTAAAACAACCATTGAAACTAGAAATTTAAATCGATAGAAAATAAAAGTAAAAAATTAAAAATTTTTTTTTTCATCGGGGCCAAAGTGTCAGACCTAGGATTTTTTCAGGGGGAAAGTCGACTTTCGACAAAATTGATTTTTTTGGCCGAGTGAATGTTGATTCCGGTGATTCAAGCGACGGGCTATCCAGAACTCTCAAAAGTATTTGGAAAAAGTAAAAAATGAAAATTTTTTTTTTCACCTGGGGCCAAAGTGTCAGACCATCAAAGGCATTCCCTCGGGGTGCCTGGTGTGCACCCCGAGGAATGCAGATACTCTTCGCTTCTTTCTTCCACTCATGAATAATTTTGAACAATTCGAATAAGTCAAATGAAAAACATCTATCAGTGCTCAATTCCAAATTAAAACAGAACCACCAACATCTCAACAGTATTCGTGTCGGTGTGGTGCATGGGTGACCTCAGCGCTGTCACAAGGTCACAAGAAGAACTAGGGATCGTAACCACTTTGAATCCCAGAATCGAACCGGCCTTCCACTACAGTTCGACCTCTTCGGTACAAACGACCCCGCCCCGCTTTTCAAAGATTTCCAATTTGCCGACAGTGGAAAATGAAGTCGACTGTATCGTCTGAAATTTGACAAACTGGATTGTTCGAATAACCCAGTGCCGACGAGATTGTTGTTACTCTATTCGGTATAAACAAACAATTGACGAACAAAATGACTAATTCATCTATTACGGATCAGTCACTGATGGACAAATCAATGAGGAGTGTTTTTGGTAAGAATTTAGTCCATAAAATACCCCATAACTACTTGATCCTTCTGTAAACACTTCTGTGCACTCCCATCCAACGTATTAACATTTTTTTCAGTTGGAAATATTCCGTACGAAGCTACAGAGGAGAACCTGAAGGATATCTTCAGTGAAGTTGGGCCAGTACTTTCATTCAAGTAAGAAATAAGTCATCAAGCATGAGCTTTCATTGTTGATCGAAATAGAATGATAACCTATCAAGTGATGCATTCTCTCATTTCCCTCACCTTGCATGCATTCTTGTAATTATTCTCATCTTCATTAATTATTCTAATGAATCGAATTCAACATCTGTTGACTTTATCCATAATTTTTAATCCAAATTGCATTTTTTTCGGTAGAAATCGACGAAAAAATACACTACTTTTTCATAGAATTTCTTTTTCTTTCACAAGTGTAAACATTTCTTTATTTCTCTAAGAATTACAGAAAATCACTCTAGAATAATAATAAATGCAGGCAAAAAATTTCTCAAATATTCTGTTCAATCTTCTTAACAATTCATGAAAATGAACTATGAATTCTGAAAATAGGTACCTTTCAATTCCAGTGATTTCCTGTGGATCACAATCTCATTATCCTCCTGAAGTTATCAAAAAATCCCTCTTCATAATGATAAATCCATCAGCCTGAACATTTATCAACAAAAAAGTCTCTCAAAAGCTAGTGAAGCATGAATTACCCAAACAATAAGTTACAGTCTTAATAACCAATGCTTACCGCTCCCCAATTTCTCATTCTCTCATTTTCCCCCTCTGCATGCATTCTCGTAATTATTTCCATGTCAATTCATTATTCCAATGCTCCCAACAGATTAGTATACGACCGCGAAACAGGAAAACCCAAGGGCTATGGTTTCTGCGAGTACAAGGATCAGGAGACCGCTCTGAGTGCAATGAGAAACCTAAATGGTTACGAAATTGGTGGAAGAACCCTGAGAGTCGACAATGCATGCACAGAGAAGAGTCGCATGGAGATGCAGAGTCTTCTGCAGGGTCAGAACACCGATAATCCTTATGGGGAGGCTGTGCAGTCTGACAAAGCACCAGAGGCCATCTCCAAGGCAGTAGCTTCACTACCACCAGAGCAGATGTTCGAGCTGATGAAGCAGATGAAACTCTGCGTTCAGAATAATCCCAATGAGGCGAGGCAGATGCTCCTGCAGAATCCACAGCTGGCTTATGCCCTCCTGCAGGCTCAGGTTGTCATGAGAATTGTGGATCCTCACACTGCTGTCAGCATGCTGCACAAAGCCAATCCCATTCCCTCGGTGGTGAATACAGTGGAGAAGACACCGATTCACACACTTCCACCCAGGATCGAGGAGCCCTGGGCTCCTATCAGGCAGCCTCCGCTTGCCGTCAATCCACCTGCACCTATAGCTCCAATTTTTTCAAGTAAGTGGATTAAGGGGATTTTATTGAATATTTTATTGAGTAGTGAATGGATCAGTCCACGAATAAAAATCATAAAAAACTAGGGAAATAGATAGAAAATTCTACTGCATTTTTATTTTGGTCGATTCTCTTGAAGAATTCTACAGGTTTACTGTGCATTTTTTAATATACAATTCCTAATAGAAACTATTTTATTAAAAAAATTAATAGAATGTATTTTTTTGTATTTTTTAGACTTTTTTTCTAGGAATTCCTCGACATGAATTTTTTAGGTTTTTTCCAGTCTGTTTTTATTTTCTTTCATTCAACAATTGAAACAAAAAAGGAATTTCTATAGAAAATATTCCAATATTCTATTGATTTTTTAAAAATAGAATTGGGCAAAAATTAATAGAAATTGAATAGAATTTTCGGTCTTTAGTTTGTTTCAGTCAGATTTATTCAATTGAATATTTTCTGCAATATGTTTGTAGGTCAAGATGTTGATTTGAGGACTTTGGACAGACAGATCGATCCCAGATTAGCAAGGATGGACCAGGATCTGAGAACCCAGACGCAGCCACCACCAGTGCCAGTAGCTCCCCCAGTAATTCCCCCGGTAGTGGACACTCGAGTTCCGGTTTTCAATCCCCCAGACAAGTAAGTCCAACAAAAGTAACTTGAATTACCACGAGAATTAATAGATTCACTCCTTTGATTAGCACTCTTCCTGTGGAGGGAATCGAGAGGTTCAAACAATTTTTATCAATTCTCAATCCTTCCCTCGTCCCCATCATTACCATTGAAACATTCTCTTCCATTTGCAGCAGCTTCTGTCGAGATCCAAGAGCAGATCGATTTGGGAGAGATCCTCGTGACCCCCGGGATCCCAGAATGACAGTGGACCCCAGGATGAACAAATCCACTCGTGAGTAATCAACAAATTCCAATTAAAAATGCAAATACCTTTATTATTCAATTTATCGTCATAAAAAATTATTTTGTGTGGTTGAAATTCTCTGGATATCTGATTTATTCTAGCTCCAGTCCCAGTGGCACCTCCTCCAGTCCCTCGTCCAGTGCTGGCACCAGTCGCACCTCCAGCCAACGTCAACACAGTGAACACACCAACTTCTGCAACTGGACTTTCCGCATCCAGTACAGCTGCGTCGAGACTCATGGCAGGCATGTCACCCGCCGGAAGCATTCCCAGTGGAGCCTCTGACCAGGAGAAGGTAAAGATAACACTTCCAACTTTATCATCAGAACAATGAACTTCATTTTGCTGTCCCTGAGTACAAACTCTGGAGAATATTCCGACGAAAAATGTAGCCCCATGGTTAATGAAAAATCATTCCTCCATTGTATTTCTGATGTTTTGATTTTTTGGATTTACGTTCTAGGCTGCATTGATAATGCAAGTGCTCCAGCTGAAGGACGAGCAGATCGCCATGCTCCCACCTGAGCAGCGGCAGAGCATTCTGGTGTTGAAAGAGCAGATTGCTAAGAGCACCCAAAGATAAATTTAAGGGTGAACAAGATTGAAGTTTTATTACATTGTGAATGATTTTTGAAATATTAAAGTTATCGATGATAACTTACTTTTTTCGTAATATCGTGACTGTAACCGTGATGGGAAGTTTTCTATTAAACCTTTATTATAAACTCAAGATACACAGAATGATTATCTAAATGTTCTTTTATTATGAACGTAATAAAATTATTACAAAGTATATCATTATTGAATGAGCTTCATCTTTCTTCACAAATCCCTCTATTTTTATATTTATTATATCTTATATCGTAGGTAATAAGATATAGGTAAATGTACTAAGTCACGTTTCCAAATATTCTTCGTAAAAAATTAGAAACTTTGAATATTTAACAAGTTAAATATGAAGTCTTGTCTTCTCTTGTTGGTGTTTTATCTTTCTTAATATTCTGGAAGCTCGCAGTCTTCTTTTTCTTATTATTATCGCAAAGAATACTAATACAAGAAAAAAAGAATGTAAATTAAGTGTATGGCATAAAGAACTAAATTGTTGACGATAAATTTTTTGGTATTGATATTCTCTTCACAATGGTTGAATATCACTCATAAAGATAATAAACCCAATTACAATCATGAATAAAAAAAAAGTTAAATATTTAAATTATTCATTTGCCTTAAACATGTGGAATCTCTCGATTTGATGATGAATTTTCCTAATTCCTGGATTCGTTTATTTATTTCTTCTTTTTTACTTCTCACTTTTCTCGTTATCTAGTAATTAAAACTCTATAAAACACACCTAAAATAAAGCATTAATGAAGTGAATAAACTTTGGATATCCCTCCAACCCCAGTCACACAACCTCCTATCCCAGGAACATTCCCTTCTCCAGCAGGGACTGATGTAGAGCACCTCCAACTTCTCCCCAGGACAACTGAACATAATAACATAATAAACCGATTCACAATATTATGTCTTAAGTTGATAACACGAAAATATCTGATTCAATCATGAAAATTTTCACTCCAGTATGAAATAATATAATAAATCCATTCATAATTGGATTGATAACATGAAAACGTCTGATTTCTTCTATCATCCATCTAAAAAACTCTCCCCGAGTCCATAAAACCAAAAAAACAATCAATTGACCGAACTCAGCCGTTCTCCCCTCAACTACGCAAACTCCTCTTCCAGGACCTTCCTGACATCCTTCTTGAACATTCCCTTCTCTATCAGAGACTGATACAACAGCATCTGGCACTCCCTATCAACAAACAACTGGATACTGAGGCAGTCCTCGATCCTAGCCTCCACCCTGATGGTCAAAGGATGATTCTTGGAAGTTCCAAACTTCTTCAGCCACTCCCTGGCCATCGAGTTGTCTTCCCCCACCCTGAGCCCATGAAGATAGCACTTGATGGCAGTGGCAGGGACCCTCAGCCACGTCTCCTTAGGCACCCTAAGATCAGTGGAGTTGATCCACTCAGAATTCCCCCAGTCGACGAAATTCACCTGAACGATGGTGGTCTCCCCATCATTCATGACTGAGACGACCCTTCCCCTGTACCAGCTCTGGTCACTCTCATAAACAGCGCAACAGGGCACCCCGGCCTCGATCACCTCCAGCAGTGGCTGCTCCTCCGCCTCCTTATCCATCTCCTTCATGAGTTTGCTGTACATCTGAGAAAGAGCTGTCAGAAATTCACACCCAGGAGTCCCCGCTGGATGCACCCAGATGGTGGTGGCCCTGTCCCTCGAGACCTCCCCGAGAGCCCCATAAAACATCTCGATTCCATCGGGAAGAGTGATGGCAGGATATATCTCGACGCAATTATCGTGGAAATCCCTGATGAGTTTCTCTGCACGAACACTGACAACCTCGTCATACGGTGGGGTCACCTCCTCAGGGCTGTCCGACACGTACTGAGCATCAAGATCAATCTCAGACATGAGTATCTCCTCGGGATCATCTGCCACGAGCACCTCCTCAACGACGACATCAGTGTCTCCACTTCCTGAACTCTCACCTGTGTCGATGATCACCTCAATCATGAACTTCCTCATGATATTAACGATATTCTCATGAGGATGTGATGGATGGCTCACAGCAACCTCAAGATGGTGACTCATCCTCTGAAGAATCTCCACCCTCCACTTCCTCCCCACGAGGATATTGTGCATCCTGTCGAGATCGAGTTTGGTCCAGCTCTTGAAAGTATTATTGGGTGTCATCCCGAAGATCTTGCACTTGCTGACGAGAATGGGAACATCCTCGAACATCAGCTTCTTCCGCACCTCCGAAGTGCTCATCCACTCGATGTTTCCATAATCGACAAAACAGACAACAAGATGATTATTCTTCTTCCCCCTGACCTGCGCTCTGTGCCAGGTGTTGAAGCGATGCATCTTCACAATGCAGAGATCCCCAATCTGCCAGTTATTGATGCCATCGACGTTCCTGTCCATCTGATACACGTCCTGCAGCTGTCGATTGATCTCAGTGAGCTTGAGATTGTTCTCAGCCGTCACGAAGTACACGAATGCCTTCCAGTCGACAAAAGTGGCTGGCCCAATGAATATGTCGTCAGGAATTGCCTCAGGAGGCAGCCAGGCTGGCGAATCCTCAGGTAATACCGAGCAGTAGAGATTCGGCTCCTCAGTGGGCACATCAGACTCATCAGACTCATAATCCTTGATGGTCCCCGAGTCATCAGTGTCGTCATCACTCGTCTCCTTTGCCTCTTCAAACACCTCGACAACTGGATTTTTATCCCCGATGACGAGTGCCTTCTCCACATCAGCCCCCAGGATCTTGACCTTGGTGTCACTGAAGTTCCTGATGGGCAGTGCCAGCCCAGCCTCCACCAACTTCTGATTGATGACATTGACCTGTCGTTCCGCTGGCTCCACAGCGCCAAAGCACTTGGTCTCCTCCACGAAGAAGTCTACAATCATGGGGGAGTCGTCCTCAGATATCTTCGAGATGAAGAACCTGCTGCCCTGGTTCTCCTCGACGATCTCCTTCAGCTTGTCGCAGGAGGCTGTGGGCCACTGGACTGAGCCCCCAGGTGGGTAGATCCCCCCTAGCTTCACCAGAACAACGTTCGCTGGGACGTCGTTGAACTCCTCGAGGAGGGGCTGGAGGTCCTCGAGAGACACCACCAAGGAGTCACCGATGTCCAGGAGGTACACTAAAACCTCCTCTGGGGAGTTTATCTCCCTGATCTCAGCCCTTCTGAAGACGTTTGAGGTCTTCAGCTTTATCACGCAGACATTGCCAACCAGCCAGGCACGATCCTTGCTCGCTTTGAACGTTCTGTACGACCTCTGCAGGGCTTTGTCCATCTCTGAGTACTTGTCGTCGATGTCGAAGGGGGAGACGTAGATCTCGTCTGGGGAGATGATCCTCAATGGTGTCACGTGCACCTTCCAGGGGTCGTCCTCCCTGATGTCCCTGATCTTGGGGAAGATGTCCTTGGGGGCCTTCTTCGTTGGGGTTCTCAAGGCGTCTGATGAACTGTTATCGCGTGTCTTTGATTTCTTGCACTTGCCCTTATATCGTTTCGGCTTTATCTTCACTGACTCACAGGAGTCGGGGGAGTTCAGCAGTTCAGGGATCCTCCGCGGATTGGGCTGTCTCGATGCTGGCCCTGTACTCTCAGCAAAACCCATTTTAACAAGGCGCGCATTCAGATTCTCGTTGTTGAGGGTGTCGACAACCGTCACTGAGAAGTAGTCATCGATTTTCTCGTAGGCAACGAGTTTAACGCAAGCCTGCATCCATTCACGTAGTTGAATCATAGCTTGGGGTGACCACACTCCATTCAGTGGGGCTACATCCTTCAGGGATATTTTAATTGCCTGTCGGGGAAGGGAATTAAAAGACTATCATCGAGGTTTTTGCAGGATGTCAACTGCGGTAGGGGGTGGTGGGGT
>NW_021680362.1:1945305-1986303 GCF_001412515.2 Diachasma alloeum
CAACTGCGGTAGGGGGTGGTGGGGTGGAGGCGGCGACGGGGACGGGGGAGGGTACTTACTCTGGTGGCAGCCTTCATGTAAACGGTGTCCAATTGACGCAGCGAGCTGTATTTGATGGTTTCTGTGAAACCGTAGTCCACGTAGAGGACTTGGACGTTTTGATTGCCTGGGGTTCCCACTACCACTGCACGGTACCACTTCTTCGATGAGGAACGGGCAGCACAGATGAGACCTGAGTGCAAGGAAATAAAGGGCTTGGGGGTGTAGGTTAAGTCGTTTATTGATTTTATAATTAATTAATTAATTGATTGCATTTTTTGGGGGGTAAAGAGATTGTTTTTAGGAGGAAAGGGTTGATTTTAGTTATTTTAATATTAATTTTATTTGATTAATATCAATTTTTGTTTAAGAAATTTAATGATTTAATCATTTCGCGCTTTTGTTAGACGTGTAATCGTTTCGGAGACGAGTTACCGCGGTCTTGGGAATAATTCACAAAAGATCATTTTTGAGGAAAATTTTCTCAGCTGCAAATGCAGAGTTTTGAAATTTAACCACTTTTCAGTTTTATAAAGGTATATCCCAATGTAATACCACTGAAATGTTCTCATGGACTTCCGGAAAAAAATCTAAATTACTTAATTTATTGACTTCTCATAAGTTATTCAATGTTTCTATCCTCATATGTTGTTGCTGAAGGCAACAATAACTGTTTGAATAAAATAAGATTATTTATTAATTAACTGCTTGAATAAATTGAGAAATGATTTCACGAAATTGCCATTTTTTAAAGTTGAATATCGCAGAAACCATGGTCTATGAAATTCTACAAAAAATTCACTGCATTCGGAATTTATCAATCTATAACGGAATCCTTTGAGGATACTCAAGCATTGTTTACAGTTTGGTACAAGCCACACTATAGATTTAACCATTTTCAATCATCACATTTATCATTTAAATTGCGTGAGAAAACTTTGAAAAAAATAATGAATATTCACAGTCATTCAAATTACATTTTCCACACAATTATTTTTTTAAGCATTCGTTGTCTATAGATAAATCATTGAAATTGCTTAAACTTTCAAAAACCTTCTTCATTCAGACATGAAACCGATTTCTAGTCAAAATCTGAATATGAATAGATTTTTAGTCCCACATCTTCAACTATTCAATTCACAGTCAATTGAAGATTTAAATTATCAATTATTTTATAATTTTGAAGTTTCAACCCAAATATCACTAAAGTTAATTGTTGTCGTCGATCCCTGTAAAGACTGCAATGGAGATTAGTTAACGTTTCTACCCTTACCAATCTCAGGAGTGTAAACCTTTCCCCTGGTATGTTTATTCCTGTCATAATCCCTCTGCAGGTCGTCCATCATCTTGTTGAAAGTCGACTCCATATAACTGCCCTTCCTCACATACATGCAGTTCGGAGTTGCGTCAGGATTGAAAAATTCTGTCAAAACGACATGTGTGAAAGTGTCCTGCTCGAACCTATCATGATGCAGTGCAGCCACTGACTCTGGGTTGATGCTGTAGAGTCTCTCGTGGGTGGAGTACGCCCCGAAACCGAGAAAGATGAGGTGATCGCGAATGGACTGGGCGTACCACTTCTTCTTGTTGGGGCAGAGCACATCGATCCCATTACTGCTTTCCTCGTACGTCCTCATGGTCAGGGTCTCCCCCTCTGAATACTGGACCACCTCCAGCATGGCCGCACGAGCCTCCGGCTCCCAGGTGGCCTTGCCCTTGGGCTTGATGTCGTAGAGAGAGTAATTCTTGGCTAGGGGTTCAATCTCGCTGAGGGAATCCTCAAGTTCCCTGATGTTCTCTCGAATAACTCCCCTTTCTTGCGCTCCAACATCGATGAAGTGCACGTCGTAGGTCTTTAAATTCTTCTCGTGATCAGGAACAACTCCGATTACTGATGCCCTCAGCCAAGTATCCGCACTCTTGACAGCGTAATTCTGTGGGATTTTTTTAAAAATTTATTCACACTAATCAATATATTTTTGCTAATGAATTAATGAATTAATGAATGAATTAATAAATTCAGCAATTCAGAAATTCAGAAATTTCTATGACGATATATTTTACATTGAATTCAATGATTCATTGAATTCAACACGACCTAATGTTGACAGCCATAAACACAAATTCAATTATAATTTTTGACAAATAGTACAATTTTACATGAGAACTGAGCATTTTGTGCATATTTTAAAAATCCTCGAGATTATATTTCTTCTGATAATTAAATTACCTATATTCTTCGGATAAATTGATTTGACAAACTCTAATGTGGGTAATTCATTTAATCGATGTTTTCTATTTTTGGGTCGCGATTTATAAAATCTTGGAAAACAGTATTGGATTAATTTTTTAACAATATACGATAATTCATTGTGACCAAATTGACTCCTGAATTGAATTGCTCAACATTTTTTAATAAAATAATTTTTTCATGATAAATTATATTTTTCGTTATTTATTTGAAGCCGTTGTGGTTACGATAACTATTCATGGGGTTAATTTATTCATTGAGAATATTTCAATTAGCAATCGCAATTCCTGTGGTCATTAATCATTAACTTTATCAGTATTACTGTCTCAATCTGTCGTTAAATTCCCCATTTTCGTTATTCATCCAGACTGATGTAATATTCTTAATTTCAACATAAAAATGCCAGTAACGAAGCGGTAAAACGGTTTAAGTTGATTTTGACTGCTGTTAGTTTTCAATGAATATCTCGGAATCTAAGGCAAATACAAAATTTTTCGTCAGAACCTCTTTTGTGGAGCAAATTGTGATCTACAAAAAAGATAATTATGAAAATGTCGCTATCTCCCCTAAATTGAGAGATATATCAAGTAAACTCAGCTAAGAATTAAGTCGACTTGCATCAATTTGCCGCTGCGCTATTGATTTCACAACAAACCTTCCGAAGTTTTATATCGTGAGGTATCACAGCGTAATCATAGGTCTTCAGTTTCTCCTGGACAGTCGCCCATTTGCTTCCTTCTGCCGCGTATCGAATGTAGAAGCTCGAGGGAGAGTCGATGTGGGTGATGTAGACGTCGAAGTAGTTCATTCGTTTAGAGCTGTCCGGAAAGAGGGGAATTGACGTGTGTGCAGGACGGATTGTCTCGGTCTCGGTTGAGGGAGGGGTGCCGGAGGACGCCAGCGAGGACAGGGAGGTGAAGGACTGGGAGGCTATTTTCTCATGGAATTTGTCGTTCTCGAAGAGGGCAGGAATCGAGGCCAAATCAGGGGATACGTCTGGGAGGGATTCGACGGGGAGGAATGTGCGGGGGAGGAGGTGAACTGAGGAGGGCATCGCCTCCACCTCGAGGCGACAGTGTTTCTCCAGGCAGGGGACTATGTCCAGCAACTTCGAGTGAAATCTGGAAGAGATGTTTGGGAAGATTTAGGCAATAGGTACATCCGCAAAAATGATTTATCTCGCTCCCGGACGAAAAAATTTAATAGAAAAATCCAACTCGTTAGCTGTTCTATTAGTTTTTGGCCGATTCTATTAAAATGTTCAACAGAAAATATTCAGTAGAAAAAGTCAATAGAATCCAATTTTTCTGTATAACTTATTTTACTGAGATATTTTCTATAGAATTTCCTCGGCTCAAATTTTCTATGTTTTTCGTTTGATTTTCTTGATGAGAAGAAAAGAAAAATAGAGTGAAAAAAACTTAGAAAATTAGTTTTATGTTATTAAATTGAATGAGATTTATTTTTTAACGATTGTGTCAGATTTTCAACTTAGTTGAGTGTTACCATTATCATTATTCTTATTATCGCTTTCTTTTGTACAACCGATTGTCTGTTTTGCGGTTCTATCACTCCCCTCACCCCTTTGTTGCTTCACGGACTGAAATTCTCGTTCTAACAACGTGGCATTTACTCCAGTAGCTGCATTTCCTATTCACGTTTCGGTGATTATATTTTCGTTCAACGGTTTCCTAGTTACTAAAATTGGCGTGTTTATCGGCTCTGCATTCCACAGGTTTGTCGTCTATATAAGCCACGTTTAGGCCGTTGTTGTCGATGATAATTAATATATAATGAAAAATTCGGAATTGAAAAATTATTGTAAAAATAAAATCAACAGATATAGCGATCGTAATTATCGTTTGACTTCGAAAGTGTGGCATTGAACCTATAATTGAATTCATTTATTGCATAATATCTCAAGACATCTCCGGAATTCATATTTTCAAAAAATGCAAAAATTTTGAAAATTCTTATATAAATCGCAACAACGATTGTTGCTATCGTCTTCATCTTTGAACTCAGTCAAAAGGACTTCCAAACAATTTTTTTCGCGGGACAACCGATTATTGTAAAAATTCAAAGTTTAAAAAGAATATTGAATTAATTGAAATTTAATTAATTTCAATGGATAGGGCTCAACAAATACCTACATTTGAGAAAAAGAAATAATTCAATTCCATCTATACGTCAGCGAACAATTGAAGAAAACCCTTGTCAGACACATACTCACGGACGCGGTTTGAAAATTGAATTTTCAAACTTTTTGGATCATAATGGGTCGATATAACGCAAAAAATACGAAACTTGAATTTGAACGATTATAAAGCTACCAGTCGGATGATCATCAGAAAAGTATTTTGTTGACTCAAACAACTTTGAAAAGACCAACGAGAAACAGAGAATACTAATTGATTATTACGATTTAACAACCGATACTTACTTTTGAATTATTGTCAATAAAATAATATTACTCATTTGATTTTTTCACGGGAGCGAATAATAATTAAGAAGGTGAAGGGACAGTCACCTCAATAAGTCAAAAAAGAGAGTGAGGAAACGACTCAATCTTTTTTTAAGTAAACAGTAAACATCTACTATTTCGAAAATAGAATTCAAGTTCTTCGCAAATGGTCACTAACTCATATATCGAATGGAAAACCACCTTCAACTTTATCACCTTCACCTCGGAGGACTGTCTCCCCTTTCCAGAGGTACGGCAACAAGAATCTCCTTGTTCCACATAATGGAAATAAAAATGAAAACTCGGTGATAAATAATGAGAAGGAGATGATAAGAATTGAAACAACTCACTTGATGGTCTCCGATGTGGGCTTCGTCTGGTCATGCACAAAGTGACATGGACTCTCTGCAAGGGAGACCAGTTTATGAATTACTTCGAATAGATGCACATGGTCGAAATGCTGCTCCACTGAGGTGGCCACCTGAAATTCCAGAATAATGTCAAATGTTCGTATTAAACCCTGAAGTAACAGTTTGCAATTTATTAAACACACTGTAGGTTACTACACTGTTTAAAATTTTTATCGAATTTAATTATCACTGAAATTTCAAGAAATTACATTATTGAAAATTCAGAACTTCGTGGAAACATCAAAGAGCACTGTAAATTTTAGTTCCATTTTCCCTAAAAATGAAGGGAAAACCAGAACATTCCGGTAAATATATTCTGGAATTTTCAGGACAGTAGCACTCAATGCGATTTAGGGGGGAAAAATCATGAAATTTCAGATTTTACTGAAAGTTCCATATAATTTGGCACCGAATATTCATATTAAATTGCAAATTCTAATGAATTGAAGAATTCTCCTCTTTATGCTGCTTAAAATTTTGGAATTTCACAGAATTTTCAGTGAAACCTGAACTTTCCATGTTTTTTCCCCCTAAAACGCATTCAGTGTCACTGTCCTCAAAATTCGTAGTCAACTATCGTTGAAATTTAATTTTTTTTTCTAACAGTATGGCCTTACATAGAGGAGAAAGCATCAATGCAAAAATAGAACAAAATAATAGTGCAGAGAAGAACAGTCATACTATCTAATAATGAGCTGCATCGAATATGAACATACGAACAACAATCTTACTTTATATTACATAGTCTAAAAATTACAAAGACGACTCCTATGCATTTAATTATTTTTTCTTACCTATTCATTATGATTACTATTCATTTCTTCAAATTTTTTTTCTATTTCAGAAATAAATAATGTAAATTTTGCCAACTGCTTTTTCTGGTGTGAAATTGTTATCGGATGATTCTTGGAGAAAGAAGCTGATTTTTCAGGAATTATTTGGAAGGACGTAGTCTTCAGAAATAGGAATTTCATAACTACTTCATGAATCTTTCTCAAAATGGATACTTTCTATTTTTTTCACTTTTCGAAAATATTTCCTAACGGCTCGAAAATTCATTGAGATTGACATTTGATTTATTCTAACGAATTAATTTAGTTTAATTGATTTAATTCAATCTATTTAAGTTATTTCGCTCTTCAGAAAGAATTTATGAAAATTATTTAGTGAAATTATAAATTGTCTGGAGATTGTGAAATTAAAAAACTATTAGTAGACATTTTACTTTTTGTTGATCAAAAGATCATTTTTGTAAAAAATTCAAAGGCTTGCAGAAAATCTCTTGTCATTCTTTAGTGAAATTGATTATCGATGGGATAATGACATGACTAATAAACATGACGGAGAAATCATATTATATTGAAATTGAAACTCTTCTCAATTGCCTTTCAATTCGCTCGTCATCCTGACAGCGAATGATATTAGGAACTAATGACCAAGACACTCGCAACCTTCAGTTTTCGACATAATTCCGTAATTAACAAACATTCACTCCAAATTTATCGAAATCTACATTTGAATAAAATTCTCATTAATAAACTAAATTTCTGGACGTGTGATGTAGGGACACTGCGTGCTCTGCAAGAAATATTTTTCGATATTTTCCTCTGAATTCACTAATCCTTCAAGGATTCTCTCAATACGCCTTCAGACTCTCGAAATTCGTCATCATTCCTTCATTAATATCAATTCCATTCCAAACTACAATCAAAAATTTTCAATAAGTGCCATTTCCACAGAACTTTCAGAAAATTTCGTGATACAAAAAATGGGAGAATTAGTGATAACTCTGAATTTTAGTTCAACTGTTCAGTGAGGATTATAAAAATTCATGTGAATATATTTTTCAAATTTTCAAAGCATTAAAAATTCCGCCCAATTGGGAGATTCACTGAAATTTCAGCTGCAACTTGAAATTTCATAAGTCTTCTCCTCCTAGATCTGACTTTTTTTTAAATCACTGACTTGTTTTAAAATGTGAGGATTTCTGAATTTTTATTGAAGAAATATATTTCCATATTTTCTTAATAATCCTCCAAATTATCGAACTTCCTCATCATTCCATCATTAATATCAATTCCATTCCAAACTACAAGTGCCACTTTTCAATAAGTGACATTTCCATAAAAATTTCAGAAAGTTTCGTCCTTCGAAAAATAAAAAAATTAATAAAAATTCAAAATTTGAGCTCAACTAGTCCATGAAAATTCAGCCCAATTGGGAGATTCACGGAAATTTCGGCTGCAACTTCAAATTTCATAAGTCTTCTCCTCCTAACTCTGTTCAACACATGTTTACCCCACCCCAAAACTAACAGAATAAAACCCACCAAAACCCCAGCCTCGAGATTCTTCTCGATTCTCTCAAGCTGCTCGTCAATCTCCTGCAGATTCCTCTCCTGTCGATGCATTTGCGCGCGAAGTGTCTCAATCATTTTCCCTTCAATATTCTGAAGGACACCATGAAGATGCAAGAAATGCTGGTTGATCTCCGCCTCAATGTTAGCGACGCTCTCCGGCTCATCAGGTACCTTGAGGGCCTCAGCAACTCTCTGAAATCACGAACAAAAAAGCCCCAAACAAAGGCATAAGAAAGATGAGAAGCGCCGCATTGAATTTAATTCATTAAACCGAAAGGAGAGAGGAAAATCATAGGCCTGTTCTGTTCAGTTCTGTTGTATTGCATGAATAAGGCTCTCGAGAGAGGTGAGAGGCCTCGGAGGAGTAAAAACGAGGACAGCAGCCTCTTCATCCTTCTCTCGGGATGGCCTCTCGCAAGACGACAGCGAGTGGAAATACTCAAGTGAAGAAAAAAACAACACCATTCAGAGGTGGGGTAGGAGGGGATAGGCCGGTACGAAAAGACACTCGAGTCGTGCCTGGTGGATTGGAATGGCAAGGGAATCGTGCCTCTCCATCGACCACACTATGCTCAGTCTTTCTCGTTCCAACGTGAGGATAGCCACGCGTTTTTAACAACACTGGTGATACCGCTGGTGGATTTATTGTGATTCATACCGGCCCCTCGTGCTGGGCTCGGTGGGGAGTTCACTCTTACAGGGGAGAGTTCTTGCTCTTGATTGTGGGGTTTCGGAATTTTCTTCGGACGAAGCATGAGGACCCCAGGGAGGACCTGAGGATGAGCGGGATGAGGATGAGAGTTCTCGGGGCGGTGGCTCTCGTCGTCTGCACAGAGATGCTGCTCACTGGTAATGTTTATTAATGAATGGGGGTGCGGAGATTCTCGGGATGTTTTTAGATCTGATTTTATCGTAAATTGTGAATGGAAAAAAAATTGGAAATTGCTCCCGTCGCGACATAGTCAATATATTTTTATGATAAATGAGCAATTTTCTTCCGAATGAAATTTCTATGACGATTTAGTTGAAATTGAATTCAATAGTGACCCAACGTTGGCAACCAACATTGCTCCAAGGTCAGATTTTTTTACGTCCTTGAATATTGGTTTTAAAATAAATTTTTTCAACAGATGAGGGAGTCAATCTCGCGATCGAACTCGGTCAAGATGACGTGGGGAAGAATATTTTAAATCACTATTGGAATTATTTGAACAATTATTTTTTAGTTATCGAAAAACGATCGGTTTAAAAAAAGGGTCTTGAAACTTCTGAGGCCGAAATTAGTTATCCTAACACAAAAAATTGGAAATTTCGGATTTGACTATGTAAGAATTTTTCTATCAGTTTTTTGCTGATTTCTTCAGAAAAGTCCGAAGACTTTCACTACAGGTTCAATAGGTTTTGTTTTTTTTTGGGACACATCTGTTGAGGTTTTTCTGTAGAAATTCGTCGGCATAAATTTTCTAAGTATCTGGGAAGAAATTTATGTCAAGGAATTTCTATGGAAAAGATTTCTAGAGAACGAGTTGGTTCGGGGAATAGAAATCCATGGGTTTCACGTGGAAAACATCACGTCTAGAAAGAATTGAATCCTCTACAGAGAAAACTCTACATAATTCGTTGGAGCGTTGCTATCGAGATGATCCAAATTTTATGATTTTTATTGACATATGAAGATTCTGGTAATTATAACATTATTTTAAAATTGAGCTGATTTGCGGATAAATGTCAGATTATTTTTGTAGAAAGTGAATTCTCTGTGCATATTCTTCCGCCAACACGTAAAAAATTACACAAAACCTCCGAATAATTAATCCCGCACCTATCAACAAAAATGAGTTGAAGTGATTCGAATATCGCGCGCTTGTCGATCCTGAAAATACGCTACTAATTTAGTAAATTGACAAAATGTGTCGCATGTGATTCTACGAGTCACTTCACACTTTACACTTCAGAAGTATTCATTTATTTAACGCCCTATTTCGCCAGCCGAGTTATTTCCAGGCAATGGTCATTAGATTTCGATTATGACAGTTATGTTGCTCTAGAAAATGATCTTGGTAATTATGACCTTGAATGAACCCCACCCCCCTCCCTCAAGAATTATCTTCATTAAAAAATTACTCGAAATTCTTCCCTCTGGAGAATAAGAAATTTAAAAATAAAATTTAAAAAAAATCTCAAATATTTACTCTGCCACAAAAAAAAAAACTCCAGAAAAAAATCCTCCGCAAAAAACTGATCCTGGTTTAAAGACGCTTCATCTCTGGTGAATTAGATGCCTTTGAGTATCTCCGGTTAATTATGCGTATCAATATTGTACCAATAATCAATCTGAATAATCAATCTCTATTCCCTCTTGATTAAGATTGATTTAAAGGGTGTAATTATTGATACTGTAACTAGAAAATCGCCCTAACATTTAAATTTCATAATTTGCTGCAATTGAAAATCATTGATATTGCCAGCTAAAATAACTCAACTATTCCAAAACAACGGATCTATATAATCTCAATCGCACTCTTCATTCATGCCTCCACTAAAAGAAAATCTCAAATATTTACTCTTCCACAAAAAACCCTTCCTCTCAATTAAGATTCATTTGAAGGATATAATTATTTATACTGTGACCATAAAAAGTACTAACATTTAAACTTCATAAATTCCCGCAAAAGGAAATCATCGATTTTGCCAGCTAAAATAACTCAACTACTCCAAGACAACGGATCCATAATCTCAATCGCACTCTTCATTCCTACCTCACCTGCAAGAAAATCTCAAATATTTACTCTCCCACAAAAAAACTCCACAAAAAAAACCCTCCGCAAAAGACTGATCCTGGTTTAAAGACGCTTTATCCCCGGTAAATTAGATGCCTTTGAGTATCTCCGGTTAATTATGCGGGATGGCAGAGGTCGAGATACAATCCCGTCCATCCCCCCGAGTTTGTGTAAGAATAAGGGAAGGAGACAGACAGGAACGAGGAGAGAGAGGATAGCAAGAGCCACCACCGATGATGCAAATCCTCAGCTTGGCCGGATATTAATCTTCCGTCGAAATGGTCGATCGATATCAACAATTTCACTGACAACAAGCCCCTCATCTCCACTCGGTTTTCCAAAGTGGGAGGGGAAGGGGGGGGCGGTGGGTGAGGATAACGGATCATCGCGGATCTTTGATCCTCCCGGGGCATATCCCTTCGGCGCTACTGCAGAGTTAATTGAATCGCGCGTACCAAACCCAACCGTAAATGCAACTCAACTCTATTCGCTCCCTCTCTCCCTCTCCCACCCTCTCTCTGTTGCTCCTGCAACTGTAGGTGAAAACCTCTGCCGATAGACTCGCGTCCATCCAACGCAACGACAGTTACCGCGGGGGTTAATTGCAGCAACGAGGAGAGCAAAGGAGAGGGAGAGGGCATCGCCTGTCTCACCCAGATATCAACATTGTGCGGATGGAAATCTAGAAACTGTTTCAACGGACGTTTTTCCCAAGTTTATGAATTTTTTAAATTGTGCATGGTAGGTGGGGGGGGGAGGGGCGAGGAGAGGGGGGAGGAAGGGGTAGACGCGGATATCCAGCGATAACAGAAATTAATTATATGTTGGTTGTGTTTGTAAACATTTTTTCTGGAGCCGGAGGAGGTGGAGAGGGTGGGAAGAGGGTCTAGGTGTTTTTGGTGGGGATGAATTTTTTATTGGGAACACGCTGAGTGCTCCTGGGTTGTTTAGGTACTTTCGGAAAATTAATTAAGGTTTTGTTTGGGAAATTGAAAATTTATGGAGAAAAGGGGTGGCTTGGGGTTGCTGGTTTTGCGGATTTTTTTTTGGGTTTTGATTATTTGATTTGGGGGATATTTTGATTTTTTGGTTGAGGGGTTTTTTAATGTTTTGAGGGGAGGTGGTTGTGGTGGGGAGTAGGTAGGGACGTGTTTGGTCAGACGGTTATTGCAGTGATTATGGGAATCGAATGGAGAATCGATTTTTGAACGGTATTTTCTCGTGAAAGAGAATTTAGGAAAAATAAATGTCTTGACAAATTTAAGCGATGAAAAAAGTATTTTCTCTTGAAGATATGTGAAAAATTCTCGCTAAAACCATTTTTGTCGAAGGCACTTTGCTGCAGGAATCCGCATTAAGACGTTAGAAATCAGAGTTGTTCGCAGATACATTCAACGAGAGCAAGGACGAAAGAGTGACACATCGAGGCTCACATCCTTGAGAAGAAATCACTTCACGACGCTCTTACTCAATCCGAGCATCACATTTAACCCCGAAAAATTGCAGAAGCCACAAAAAAGCTCTTATTAATTTCACTGGTGAAAAATTGTCCTTGAAATTTCGGGAATATGCGATGGAATTTCAACTTTTAGATTTATATGACAATGGAAATCATTGCAGATTGAAAAAATTCCGGCAACTATCGCTCCGAAACTTCAATTAATTGAAAATTCAATTCAATGTATGATGCTAAATTTTCATAATGAATTGGAGAATTAAAGTTGTCACTAAAATTCAGTTTTTTTACGTTTTCAAGATGAATAAAGCCTCCGCAAATTAATTGAATCGTAAATATTTGTTACCAGGAGGGGTAATGGAGGGTCTGTGAAGGGTCTGGGATGAATCTGAAGGGGTCTTAAGGGTCTTAAGGGTCCTAAAGATCCCAAAGACGCCCTACAAACACCGAAAAACTTGTTGTTAACAATGGCCTTCGCAAATTAATTGAATCGTTCATGGATAAGTTTCATGGATAATTAAATCGTCAGTTGAGTTAAAATTCTAGACATTGAGGATTCAAATACTTCCTGTACTGTAATTTAAGACAATTTCTGATTATTTTGTCTCAATATTCACTCCAGAGAAATAGAGAAAATAATCCCAATAGAGTTAGTAATAATAAAAAATATTCCGTGGGGTTGAAAGTCTTGTGTTCCCTTCGAATTAAAAAAAATCCAATCATTTTGGTATTCAAAATGATTCCAAAAACCTGAGAGACAGAATTTGAGGTTGAATTTAATTGAAGTTCAAACCACTGAAAATTCAAATGCAGCTAGTACTTTAATTTCAAAAATCCCACATTCTTATTACAAAAGCCGCATGAGAAAAATGAATAAAATTATTCCAATAGTCAATAAAAACCAAAAAAATCCATGGGTTTGACAGATTTGTGTTCCCTTCGTTTAAAAAAACCTATTTTGCTATTCAAAATAATTCCAAAAACCTGACACACTATTAAAAAAAAGAACCGGAAAGTGGCGGAAGAGGGACAGAGACAGCATTTAATCTTGAATTAAAATCAAATTCAAACCATTAAAAATTCCGATGCCGTTATTACTTTAACTTCAACTTCAAAAACTTCAAAAACATTGTGATCCCAAACCCGTCCCAGAAAAATGAATAAAATAATTCCAATAGTCAACAAAAACCCCAAAAAATTCATCGGGTTGACAAATTTCTGCGCCCTTCGAGTTTCAAAAAAAAATCCACCTTTTTGGTTTTCAAAATGACTAATCCAAAAACCTGAGAGACAGAATTTGACCTTGAATTGAATTGCAATTCAAACCGAACCCAAAAAAATCTTAGCCCAAACCCGTTCGGGAAAGATGAATAAAATGATTCCAATAGTAAATAAAGACCCAAAAAAAATTCATGGGGTTGATAAATTTGTGTTCCCTTCGTTAAAAAAAACTATTTTGGTATTCAAAATAATTCCAAAAACCTGACAGACTATTAAAAAAAAAGGACCGGAAAGTGGCGGATGAGGGAGAGAGACAGGAAGAGAGGAAGTGGCATATAAAATGCAAATGAAATAAAATGAAACCGTCAGGGGGAGGGAAGTGGAGGGGGGAGGGCGCACAGCCTAAGGCTCAAACGATAATTGAGAATGCTCTGTGTTTGTTTTTGCGGCGGAAAATCGGCGTCCCTGTTCACCCAACTATGAATCCACCCCTCACTCTCTCATTTTTTATTTTATTTCGATTATTTTCCGCATCTATTTCCATCCTACTTCTTGCATGAATCCCAGGATACAATATACAATCCCCTCGTCACTGGTTATAACCGATGAATCGATTAAAAATATCGAAATGGAGATGAATAAAAAAAAAGAGAGAAGGACTCATTCTGGCACGTTGTGCAGGAATATAAAGCCAGGTACGCGTTATTATTTTATTTTCAGTGAGAGATTTTATTATTTCGACGTTTTGCGGTTACGTGCTTCGATTTTATATGGAATAAGAGAGGGGGAGGACATACAGTGGTTGTATGTTTTCCAAACCAGTGGAATAACAGAAAAAAAAATTGTCAAAAGAATCTGTGAAAACGCGTGCGCACGAGCGGAATTCTATGTTTCTATTGTTTTTTTGTTGAGTTTTTGTGACGGAAATTGATTTTGTGATTTTTTTAAGGATAGAAAATTGCCATTTTTTTCTTTGATTTATTTAATTGATTAATTAGATCGTCCCATAATTTGTCTTTGTCAGATTTATTTTATTGTGAAGATTACTTTTTGCAATTAATTTTATTATGTGAAATTGAAAAAATTGAAATTGCGATTAATGAGTTTATGAAATGTTAGATTACATAAACGAAGAATAATAATAATACACTTATAAGGTGATTTTCTGCACAATAAAATGTGAATTGTTGAAAAATTCACGCTTATCTATGATATTGTTAATGACTTCCTATTTTCTTCCATTTTCATGAAGAAAGAAATATTTAAATATTTCTAATAAATGAGAAACAATTGAAAAATTGATGCGAAGAATTTATATTTTCAAAATATGGCAATTAAAGTCATTTTCTGTCAAATAAAATTCGACTTGTTAAATAAATTATGCAATTTACCTGACAAATTTGACGAATCTAAGATATCTTTGATGAATTTATGCTTTCTTTCATTTTTATGACGAATAAAAAATTCAAATAGTTGTACTAAATGAAAAAAATCGGAGAGCTTATCAACTTTTGGACGAATAATTGCTATCAAGAGTGAAATATTCAATTTTTATTTTTCGTTGGAATGTAACAATTTGTTTTACCCCTTTTTTCATCATTCTATTTTTCCAGGATTTTATCTTCAAGTACGCATGCAATGCGAATATCCCCTGATCGATGTCAATCGATCGTACCGAGTACTTTTAACGCGTGGGATTGACAAGAGTTGAAAAAGAGGACTGGGAGATTTTGCGCATAAGCTATGAAGTACCTGTGGACAAATCCCGGGGTAAAATTCTCGTTATGTGTGGGATGGATGGGAGAACGAGAGAAGGGTTGGAATTTAAATAAATCCCCGGCTAATGCCCCGAGAATATTTTATCATACCGAATATCTGCATTTTGAATTGCTATTGGATACAAAAAGAATTTCAGAAACGAGTGCGTGGGGGATTTTTTTTTTCATGTTGTCGAGTGCTCGGGCGCGTTTCGATAAATAAAATACATTTTTCAAGTGGCAATGATTATCAATGAAACGCACGTTTAAGTGGAAAAATTGGAGAGTGAGAATTATTGGTATTTACTTGATTATATGAGATTTTTCATTTCTACTCGGAATTCTTCAATCGTAATTGATGAGAAAAATTTTGCATGCAATTGAAATATTCATCAATTGGATTCTCAACTGCGGAATTTTGTTAATAATTTCGTGGGTAAACAATTGAAATGACAAGAGCGCAATTTTTAATTCAATTAATCGCCCCGCTTCGCTTATGAAAGCATGGACGAGATTTTTTGTTGTGTTGAATCAGTTTAGTTGCAGACGATGTCAGTGGAAATTAATGATAATGTCACTAGGAAGTAGTGACAAAATTATAGAAGTGCAAAATTTCGTGCTCGTTGCATCTCAATTTCGTTGAAAATTTCATTGCATGTAAAACAGAGAAAATTTCCAGCAAAATACGATAATTTCCGTGGAAATTTCCCATTATGAATGAAATTTGGTGATAGGTTCCTAAAAATTAGAGATGAGTCTTTGAAAATCAATTACATTTCCCTGAAAGTTAGTGACAAAATCGCACAATTCCAGAATTTCGTACTCGTTACATCCATTGAAACATTTGTCAATTTGATTCTCAACTTTTGGGAAATTCTGTTAATAATCTCGTTGGATAAAAAATTGAAATAACAAGAGCTCAATTTTTAATGGAATCTTGCGTCACACATGGCTTATAAAACCTCAGGAATCTGATTATATCTCGACGTATGTTCCACGGACGAGTATTTTTGCTGTGTTGAATCAATGTAGTTGTAGAAAATGAAGAAAGTTTCCATCTGAACATGATAATTTCCGTGGAAATTATCAGATCATCAGTGAAATTTGGTGATAGATTCTTAAAAATTAGAGAGGAGTCCATAAAAATTAGTGATAATGTCACAAAAAATTAGTGACAAAATTACACAATTCCAGAATTTCGTACTAGTTGTATCCCAATTTCGTTGAAAATTTCGTTGAATAAAAAATAAAAGTAACAAAAGTTGGATGTTTAATTTCATCAAGATTTTTTGTTGTGTTGAATCGATTTATTTGCAGAACACGATGAAAATTTGTCTATTATGAGTGAAATTTGGTGATAGATTTTTAAAAATTAGAGATGAGTCCCTAAAAATTTGTGAGAAAATTACGAAATTCCGGTAAGAATACTCGTTGCATCCCACTGAAACAACATTCATCAATCGGATTCTCAACTGTAAAAATTTGCTAATAACATCGTGGCATAAAAAATCGGAATAACAAGAGCTCAATTTTTAATCCAATCTTTCATCACACTTGGCTCATAAAACCTCAGGAATCCGATTACATCTCGACGCACGCAGTCTAAAACGCAAATTCCAGAATGAAATTACGCATTGACGTTGTCCATTATATTATTTACTGTGAATAGATATAATAAACTATGAGTTACAATACACTGGGAGAAACGAGTGGGACAGGGGAGATTGAGAGAACGATGGTGAAATCAGGGAGGCGTGGACGTCGAGTTATGAATTAACTGCCTCTCAGCGTACCTCAATGCGTAATATCACATTGATGAGTGCGAGAAAGCTCCATCAGACCATTTACATACTTACGGTTTTTATTTCACAAATATTGACGGAAATATGGAATTATGAAATTACGAAGTAATGAGGGGAAGAGTATTGGAATGAGAAAACGTAATGAGACAAACGAGACGGTTTTACTTATTTTGCAATTATCTTGTTGATGAGTTATTTTTGGAGAAGAAGTGTGATGTTTTCTCCTAAAATCGCTCATTGTTGGGAGAATTTCAAGACAAATGTTTTTTTTTATGTTTGATTATATAAGGAATTCCCTGGATGACGTACATTTTTTATGACATTTTTTCATAAACTCCTTCGCTATTGAGGTGATTGTCTAATTAGAATTGTTGCAAGACGAATGTTTTTGGGAACTTCTTGGTCAAGTGGGTAATTATCGCGGAAATGAGACATTTCAGAAGAAAAAGTGAAAAAAACCTTTTTTTAGTCAATAGAATTTTCTACAAAAAAGATTTTATGACATTTTTTCATAAATCCACTGATTATTGAGATAATTCCCTAATTTTAATTATTGCAAGATGATTGGTTGCGGGAAATTCTGGGTTAACCGTGTAATTATCTTGGAAATGAGTCATTTGAGGAGGAAATGACAAAATATACCTTTTTTAACCAAGAAAATTTTCTACAAAAAAGGTTTTTTGACATTTTCTTCAAAAATCGCTCATTACGAAGATATTTTCATAATCAATCTAAACTGTTGAAAATTTTTTACTGAAATTTCAAAGACTTTCGTCATAGAAAATTTCTAATTTGGCGAAAAAATCAACAGAAGTCGTAAATTTTACTCCAATTATTCTATGAGAATCAATAGAAATTACTAAAAAAACAAGTGCATCATTCATGCATTCACAGTTAATAGAAACTTCAATGTAATTTGGTGGTGAATATTCGCGTTCTGCTGTAAAATTCCGAATTCCATTTAATTTTCAGCGAAATTTCAAATGTTTTCTAACTTTTTAAATCAATAATAAACACAGAATTCCCCCACGTTAGACGTAAACCTCACCTTAATCAAGCAATTCTCCCTTCAATACCTAATTCCACACTCAAAATTTAATTGATTCCAAGTGTCAAAAGTCCCTATCAATAAAAAAAAGTTTAACTACATCTCTGCGAGAATCACAAATTACGAAATGATCTCATAATCAAGTTGTCCCAGGAATAAACTCGAAAACCAAAACTTGAAGAAAAAGAACAAGTTATAAACAAAATTCTGGCAAAAATCTAATAACTCCTCATTCCCCGGTGTAAACCCAGCAGCGAATTACTAATTCAATCACGAATGAAATTAATGCAGCCAAGCCGCACGCACGTAAACTTGGAAGGAAAGGTAAAACGTGTGGTAACCTCCAGCGTTGACATCAAGTTTATACCCGTGACAAAGTGCGAGAGATGGGTTTTAGAAAATTTCATAACTAATTACATTACCCCAGTGAATGCAACTCTCGCCCGATGCACCCCAGAGCTGCCGTTTGCCGTTGAATAACGGATTATTCTCATCAGAAATAAAAATTTGAGGGTGAGAATAAAATGAAAAATATTTTCCATGGATGGAAAATGCGGAAACACCGGTGCGGTTTTATATCCCCATGTTGAAACTTGACCGTTACTCGTTATCGTCATTCAAAAAGCTTTTAATATCCAGCGAATTGAATCAACCCGTCTGACTCAATTATTTCATCGGCCAAATGTGAGTGTTAATTGCAAAGCGTTTAAAAGCATTTTCGATGATAAAAAGATATTGCAGAGAAAGAGAGAAATCGTTTTTTCAGGAAGATGTCACGGTTTTTCGGGAACATGTCCCTGATTTTTAGGAATGTAGGATCAATATGGAGAGAAAATAGTAGTTCTGCCTGAGAATTGGTTCACGGAAGAGATATTTTGTAGTATTGAATCAATTTAGTTATAGACAATAAAGAAAGTTTTCACCAAAACATGATAATGGCCGTGGCAATAATTGTTGTAAAAAATTGTAAAAAATTTATGCCTTTCTGTGAAAATAATATTCCTTTCTTGTCAATGTAGTCTTGCTATGGTGTAATCCTATGGGGTTCGCAAACATCAAGTGATTGTGGACAATAAATAGGGATATAGTTTGTTTAATAGATTTTTTACAATAATTATATAATCGATGAAACCATTCGTCTCCATAATTATTATCAGGAACCCCATGACCCCATGATCATGAATAATTCGGTAATTTAATTTATATTCAATGATATATATTAACATAATTATATTTTTTTGCTCGAATGCTTCTGGGAATATTTTTGATGGTCATGACGAAAATTTAATTTTTGTGAAAGATGTTAAATTTTGTTTTTTCAAGTTGATTAATTTCCTTCAAGTAAGTCTGTTCCACTCCATCAAATATTCGCACGTGGAACATATCATTTTTCGGCAGAACTAACTGGTTCTCTCAGTGAATTATTGGTGATACTGGACTAGAATATTCCTGATCATCAGGGAAATGTGGTGATAGATTCCTCAGAAATTTGTGAAGGATCCCTGAAAATCTGCGATATTTCTCTAAAAGGTAGTGACGATGGCACTGAAAATTAGTGATAATGTCAGAAGAAATTAGCAACAAAATCATGGAATTCCAGAATGTCGTGGTTGTTGAATTTCACAATCGCGAATCCCCAATACCTGGGGATAGATTCCGAAAAATCATTGACATGTCCCTGAAAATGACGACATTTTTTGTCTCTCTGACTCAAATGTGAAGAGAGGTGAGCAGTTATATGACTTGAAGATACTATCGAGGAACAATTCGGATCGGAGGCTGAGTCACTACTCGTGACGGGATAATAATGATGTATTAAGGCGAGAGCGTAATGTATTCCGAGAGTGGAAACAAGCTCACGCTCGCCTCTCTCTTGAATCAATGAATATAAATTCATGAGATTTTTATTTTCGTCAATTGGCTTCGTTATCCTGTACTGTTATTTTCTTATTCATTTACATGAAGAACTTCATTTTGTTTCGAAGTTAAATTTTGTAGAGCTTCAATTAAATTTGAATTCACAACTTTGAAAAGTCTAATGCAGCTATTAATTAGTTACATTTTAAAAAATAATTACATTTCAAAAAAATTCTCTACGTGTGTGGTTCTAAGGATTTTATAACTGGGAGGTACATTTGAAGGACGACTAAGTGGGTTGATGAATTTGAAAGGTCACTGAGTGAAGATTGATGACATCTTCGAGGCCGAGATGTATTTGTCAACGATGATCGATAAGTTTCTATTTGGGTATCATTTAAGGATGGATTTGGATGTATTTGGTAACGTTACCAGGCGTTAACGCCAGCGCTTGATGATTCTTGAAAAATGATGAGAATTGAATTTAAAATCTGAATAAAACGATGGAATGAACTTCTAAAAATTCAGAATACAGTAGACTCTCGTTATAGTCGCACTCACGGGGCTGTAGGGGCAGCCGATTCTGAGAATGGGACTGTATTTCTCTTCCGCCACCAGGCGCTCACGGTAAGCTTAAATTCCGGGAATCGGGAGCGATAAGAAAATAAATTTTACTCCAATTATTTTTCTCTTCAATTTGCATTGAACATTTTTATTAAATATAAAAATTATTTTCATTAAACACTTTTATTAAACTAACAAAATGAATTGCGTTGAACACTTTTAGTAAATTAATGAAATGAATAGAAATATTAATAACATCGCATTGTTCAATACACTCCAAAATTTATTCACTTCATTCAAATAAAAAGCAGGATTATGCACCACTGCAAAGACCCTCTCTTCGTGACAGTCAAGAGTGAACTGAATTTCTCTCTCGCAAATTCATTTTTCCTAAATTTTATTTCCCGAATTTCTTAGAAATGCAAAACAAAGCCCATTCCGAGAAAACACAGGGGCATTTAAATCCACACCTCGGAGGTGGTACGGAGTGGGGGAAGCGCTCGAGCTCGAAAAAAACGATATGAGGGGAAATGCGACTATAACGAATGCGACTATAACGAGAGTCTACTGTAATTCAAATTCTTGTTCACCATTTCAGTAGCGAAGTGGTAAAAGGAGATAAGTGCACTTAAAAAAAATAAAAAATTTGGCGTGAATCACAATGAAATATTAATTTTCAAATAGTAATAATAATATTACGAATTTCGAAAAAGAATGCACTTATCTCCTTTTACCACTTCGCTACTGGTTTCATCAGAAATAGAAGAAAATAGTGTTCCAAATGGAAAAATATATTTCTACCAATTGATTCCATTCAATCCCCTTTCCCACATCATAACAAATGAGAAGAAATTGAATAATACAATTGTCTAGTGACACACCAGTTCCCTTTTCCGCAACAATATTTTCCCTCAACGCGTGAGAATCAATTAGGAATCTTGACAATTGGCAAATGCCTGTGCTGAATGATTCTTAAAAAATGATGTGAATTGAATTTGAAATCAGAACAAAACGATTAAATACACTCCTAAAAATTCAGATTTTACTTCATCACTCCATGAAAAATAAGAGAAAATATAAAAATTGATTTAAAAAGTTCAATAATACATTTTTCTATTGTCACAGCAATTCCCTTTCCCAAAAGAATGTTTTTATTTGCCTCGAGAGAATTAATTGTCAATTTTGGCAAGTGGCAAACGCCTGTGGTGAATAATGTTGAGAATTGAATTTAAAATCTGAATAAAACGATGAAATAAACTCCTAAAAATTTAGAATAATTCAAATTCTACCTCATCACTCCATCAAAAATAACAGAAAATAGTGTTCCAAATGGAAAAATATATTTCTACCAATTGATTCTATTCAATCCCCTTTCCCACATCATAAAAATTGATAAAAAATTAAATAATACAATTTTCTTGTGACACACCAATTCCCTTTCCCACAACAATATTTTCATTCAACCGCGTGAGAATCTATTAGCAATCTTGGCAATTGGCAAACGCCTATGCTTGATGATTCTTAGAAAATTATGTGTATTGAATTTGAAATCAGAACAAAACGATGAAATAAACTCCTAAAAATCAAACTCCTGAAAATAGGTTTCCAAATGAAAGAATGTATTTCAATCCCCTTCCCTACGTTATAAAAATTGATTAAATAAGTTCAATAACACATATTTCCATTGACACATAATTTTTTTTCCAAAAGAATGTTTTTGTTCGCCTCGAATGAATGAAGTGACAATTTTGGCAAGTGGCAAACGCCTGTGGTAAATGTTGGAATTCATGCCTGAATACAAAAATTAATTTCTTAGTTTAGTTAAACATTTTCTCTTTTCCACCCAAACACTCAGGGTGACATTTATGGCTTTTCTTAGAAAATAGAGACGTGAAGAAAAACAGTCCTCATGGTGAGTCACAAAGGAGACGCTGAAGAAAATTGAAACAAGGGCCTTTTGTCAAATGGGTCCAGAGAGTGAAAACTCTCATGACTTTTAGTTAGTCGTCCTAGAGACTTCGTTGGAGAAAGATATACCTTCTGCGTGCGATCATTAAAGAGTTTTACTTTGAAGAATAAAACTAATGTGTTTTTATTGAGTATTCCTACACATAATCCAATAGTAAATTATTCTTAAAAAATGATGGGAACTGAATTTAAAATCTGAATAAAACGACAAAATAAACTCTTAAAAATTCAGAGTAATTCACATTCTACCTCATCACTCCATCAAAAATAACAGAAAATAGTGTTCCGAATGGAAAAATATATTTCTACCAATTGATTCTATTCAATCTCCTTTCCCACGTTATAAAAATTGATAAAAAAAATTCAATAATACATTTTTCTATTGACACACCAATTCCCTTTCCCGAAATAATGTTTTCATTCAGCCTCGTGAGAATCAATTGGCAATTTTTATTTCATCCCAGCGACGAGTCCGGAATATTTCCTCGAACACACGTTTACCCAAGGATGAGAATGAGGTGGGGATAATTCGGTTGATCCACCGAGGCACACGAAAGTCCTTATGAGATTTATCAAACACGCCTCTCCCAGCCAGGAAGTCCCAGCCAGGGAAAATTCGTGGAGGATAAATTCAGGGACTTGCACATGCTTCTCTTCGCTGGCAAAATTTAACACCACTACGCACGTGCTCGTGAATTTTACCTCCGAGTGATATAAACGAGAAGGAGAGCGAACTCAAGGAGATTGAATCAACGGTATTTCAACATGAAACAATCGCTCATTGTATCCGGGGGATTGACCCTGACCAATCATTTTTTTTCGTAGAAACCGTCTCAAGACAGATTATCTGTTGCATAATGAAAATAATAAAGTAGAGTGGTAGTTGGATGTTGGAGAATAGACCAGCTGAACCGGAAGTGAATTTCGTAATCGTAACGATTTTTTTTGTCTGGAAAGGTCAATTGGACATTTGAAACAGATGGGTATTTTTATTGGCAGTGTCTATTCGCACGCTTCGCGGTAAATTTTACCGTGGATTCACGGTAGATAATTTTCGTTGTAGTAATTGTTCTCGTGAGACATTTATGTCTTTCGGGTAAATACATTCGTTTTACAGAGAATTATATGAGGCTCCGGTTTTATCATGGGAATGATGAGTAGTGTCTATCTTTGGCCAATAAATACTTTTCCATGGAACAAATGATAACTTCAAGAGGAAACGACAATTTTCTTGCCCAAAAACTGTGTTATCGCCAAAACCAAATAAAAAAACTAAACAATACTAAATAATTTCGAGGGGACAATTTTTTTTGGGGAAAAAAATATTCTTTTCTCGTCAATGTATTCTTTCTATGGTATAAACCTATGGAGTACCACAATCAGATCAACAGTTAGAATTCTTCTAGGAATATTTCTGATGATCACGACAAACATTTAATTTCTATGGAAGATATTGAATTTCCTTCTATCAAGTTGGTTAATTGCCCTCAAGTAAATCTGTTCTACTCCATCAAATTTTCTCACGTGGAACATCTTGTTTCTCTCAGGGTATCCAAGTGCCTTTTATAATTCTATGCACTGCATTGCTGGGAAATTACTTCTGAAATTTTATGCAGAAAATCTTGAAATTTTTGACAATGGCATGAAACTTTTCATGTGAAGTAAAAATTCTCATAGAAAAAAATATCTGGGAATTTCATGGGAATTTTCAATTCACATGAAAAGTTCAATTTCACATGAAAACTGCATTGTTGGAAAATTACTCCTGAAATTTCATGGAGATAATCTTGAAATTATTAACAATGACACGAAATTTTCCATGTGCATTAAAAACTCCCATGAAATTCGCTGATATTTTCCACCAAAAATTCAATTCAATTCTAGAAAAGTCAACCCAATCGTAATTTGAAAAAAAAAAACGAAAAAACTCATGAAATTTTACTGCATTATTTCCCCCAACGAAATAATTCTTCCACTCACCGAAACCTAAAAATTCCTCCAAGCCAACTATTCTTTATTAAATACCATTTCGCTCCCTGCTGTCAATTAGATTAGTAAAATTTCCCGTGATTTCAACAATAATTTTTCCCCGACTTTTCTCTCCCTGTAATATTGATCCCCCAACAGAGGTATTACCCCCCCCCCCCTCCCCCACCTATCACGAAGGGATTCGCCGTTGAATTTCACGAATGTCGTAAAAGTATGGGCGATCGTAAAGTTCAACTCGCACGAGCGGCTACGAATTTTATCTCCACCTCGTTTGACGGAAAACGCCATGGCAAAAAGAGTTTTAGGGGGTTGAAGAGAAAGGTTTAAACTAGAGAATGGGGGGGGGGGGGGGGGTAAATAGAGTATGAGGTATCATCGATATTCATCCGGGATTCTGCACACATCCACGGGGTGGGGGGTAGTAAAAAGGCAGAACTTTGCATGGAACGAATCCAGTGTGAGAATCTCAGAAGCCCTCTGCCCCTCCCCTTCCCCCGCACTTCCGCTCCTTTTGACTCTCTTGAGTATGGCGTACGCGCTCGTTTTACGGAGGATTTTTATTGTATTAAGTGAAATTGCAGTGTGCGCCATAAAAGGCAGAGGTTCTCGTAGGTTTCAGCCCCAGCCTTTAATTTTTTTTTCATTGGTTTTTTTCGCACTTTGCTCGCTTCATGTTTAGTACATTGCTGACGGTTTTCTTTGTCTCAGGGTGGGCGGTGGGTGGTGGGTGGGGGAGCAAGAGAGGGAGAGGGAGGGGGGAAGGGGGAAGGGGGAAACGCTTAAATCCGAGCGGTCAGGGGACGGGTTGGGAATTAAACCCCTTTTTCCTTCCCTTCTCATCTTAGGGTGGTATAAACTTGGTCCACTCGTGCTTCATGGGGTGAAATAAATTCCCTATCTCTGTGTTTTCAGGTTCAGGGTATAAATAAGTTTTTTATGTACTTTCTTTGGATGGAATTTTTTGTGGTGCAATTATTTTTGAAGGTTTGTTATTCTCAAAGAAATTAATTCAGCTTTTTTTTATTAGCTGAAGATTGTTTTTTCGTTGTTCATTCTGTCATTTATTCTTTGGTCATCCATAAACAATCTTTTCCTACTATTTTTTAAAGATGTGAATAAATAATTTAATGAAGAAAAAATTAAGGATGTTCTTTCAATAATAAAAAAGATTGAAATTAAATTTTCTATTTTTTTTTAATTATCTAAAGAATTTTTTTTTCGTTGTTCATTATTGCATTTATTTTGTTCATCCATAAAAAATCATTTTCTACTATTTTCAAAGATACGAATAAATAAGTTAATGAAGAAAATGAAGAATGTTCTCAAGACAACAACGAGAAGGAGAAATTCTTGCGATATTAAAAAAACATGAATTAATTGCATTTTTAAAAAAGCTTTCGGAAGGGTCTTTTTGGAGAATGAATTGCTTACTGACTTCGACTAGAATTAGAGAAATTGAAAATTTTTATGTCAATTTTGACTGCTTTGAATTCTGTTAATAAATCTGTTAATAAATGAACTTATTAGATTTAGGAATTTGTAATTGTCTTTTTGGATTGAATAAATTGCCCTGACGATGGACTCTTAGTGAGTTTGAAACGTCGGCACAAAAGGAATTATCTTTGTTATGATTCTTTCGTTTTTTGGTAAATTTATTTAAAGAGCAACAGAATGCCGCTAATTTTCCTAATTTTTTTAACAAATTTCGTGCGAAAAGTTATTGATATCCTATTCTAAAAAGAACATACGCCGTAAGCTGTAGCGTAACGCTCATTCCTCGAATTTCATTGGTCGAACATTCGGATCCGCCCGGACGTGTTCGACTTCGGTCGGCTTTCGGTTTTCGTGTCACGATTTGTCTTTAACACGCGCGCTCAAGCGCGCGATCATTCCCGTTTTTATAAATCGAAGCACATTAATCTCCAGAATACGATGGTGAAGATCAATGTGCTTTGGGTTAAAAAAGTATGAATAACTTTGAGCAGGAAATGTGTTTCAAAATTTCTTTATGGCTGAGAGAAATTGAGAAGAAAATAATTTACACGGTTGAGCTATAATTAACATGAATTAATCGCTTAATTTTAATTTTTTTCTCGAGTTATACCTTTGAAGTAATCAATGAAAAACAAAATTTTAGAAATTGTCATCACTTGGGCATTGGCTACTGCTGTTTGTTCAACCGAAAAAGACAAACATGAAAGACGTTTGTTTAATTTTATGAGAGAGGTTATCTCTCAGCGTGTTTTATTTTTGGGTTAGTACAGAGAGGACGAGTGTTGTGCCTTTGAAAAATTTCACATTGGATTTGGTTTTTGTTGTCACGTGAAATGGCTCACGGTCGGTTGATGTGTCTTTTCCCGTGTGGTGTTTCTCAAGAGGGAGATAAATATCCCGAGGCCGCGCTTGGGATTTTACTCGACATTTTCTGTGAGAAACAAACATGAGTAAACATTATCCCCAGGCGCAAATCTCCGTGAGGGTTTACTGATTTTTGTATCGATCTGAGTTTTGTTTATTCGGTTGAATTTATCCGGTCTGGGAGACGGGGGATAAGGAGTGGGGTCTACTTTCCCTTTCTCACGTGTTGATTTTTGTGAGATTTAGGTTGATAGACGGTGATGTGAGGATGCAATTGATTGGGGTAAATTGAATCGTTAATTTAAATTGATAATGATAATTTTATTCAGATTGCGCCGGTGATATCTTCGAAATTGCTGGATTTAGTGGGAAATGTTAGAGAAACATTTTTATAATCCATTAAATTAAATGGGATTATTTTTCACATCTGAATTTCAACCAATGAGGATGGAGAATTTTCCGTCGGTTTCAAATCACATTAATTTTATTTCGATACTTTTACTTGATTTCTTCATTAAATTGTAAATTTTCAATGACAAAATTCCTACGTCAGGAGAATAATCCCTTGTAATCATCTCAATCATCATTTTATGTGATTTCATTCCAAATTCAATATTGAAGAAGAATAAATAAAGAAAAAGAAGCGAAACACGATTCCTGCGGGAATTGATTGGGGTAAATTGAATCGTTAATTGAAATCGATAGTGATAATTTTATTCAGATTACATCCCTCGTGTTTTTGGAATTGCTGGAACCCATGAAATTAAATGTGATTGTTCCTACTTGAATTGCAGTTAATGAGAATAGAGGATTTTACGTCAATTTCATATCTCATCAAGTTTATTTTGATAATTCACCTCAATTTTAGTGATTTCTATTCATTTTTCTGAAATAATTGAACAGGAATTCCCAGTTTCAATTGATTTTTCCATTAAGTTGTAGATTTTCTATGACAAAATTCTCTGAAATTGCAGTAAAAGAGTCTTTGAATAGAAATTTCCGAGAAATAATAACATATTTGACTAAAATATTTCTGACAGAGCAATTTTGTAGGAACACATTGACTCAAAAAATTTCCACGTTAAGAGAATGATCTCCTGTCATCATCTCAATTATTATGTTACGAGATTTCATTCAAAATTCAAAATTGAAGAAGAAGAATAAATGAAGAACAAGAAGCGAAATACAACTCATGCGAGAATTGATTGGGGTAAATTGAATCGTTAACTGAAATCGATAATGATAATTTTATTCAGATTACATCGCTGATAGCTTTAAAATTGCTGAATTTAGTGATTATTTTTTACACCAGTGTTTCAGCCAATGAGAATGGAGAATTCAGCGTGAATTTCTCATTAAATCAATTTTATTTTGATAATTCACCTGAATTTTACTGATTTCTGTTCATTTTCATGAAGTTATTGAACTGAAATTCAGTTTTAATTGATTTTTCCATTAAATTGCAATTTTTCAACGATGAAATTCCTCGAAATTTCACTAATATATTTCTGAGAGCCATTTCGAATAAAATTCCCACGTCAGGAGAATGATCCCCTGTCATCATCTCAATTATCAATTTACGTGACTTCATTCACCGGAAATGAGACCCCAAAATTGAAGAAGAATGAATCAAAAAACAACCAAAATAAAATTCCTGCGGCGAATTTTGAAATAGGAGACAAAAAAATCAATCAATCATATGAACAATTCCCAGAGGTCGTGCCTCCCCATTACCCAAATAATTTTTTATCCACTCGCAGCAGGTCTTGCGTGTAAACTTTACATCCTCCTCCCCGTTTTTTTTTCGCAATCGGCGTTATTATCCCGCCTTATTGGACGCTGAGTGCCGATAGTTGAGCCTCGTGCGCTGCAAACAACGTTCTGTTTACACTCTGTTCAAATACCCCGGTAACGGCGGTGTTTTCTTGTTTAATGTTCGTACGTATCCGCTTTCGCTTCATCAACATCGAAGTAAGGAGTTTATCCAATTCTTCATTCCCAATATGAGAGAAGAAAAAATTCGTTGGGCGAATGCGTTAATTGTATTTTATCACTTCTTATTTTTACCGATTCTGTTGTTAGAAAGTGTTGGAAGGGGTTTTATGGGGGGAAATGACCATCTGATCGTTAAAAAAACATTCGGTTGTTAAAGATCACGTCTTCCAGAGAATTAACATTTGATGGTGTTCATTATGACAACTGGGAGTGTTAGAACGAGTTTATGAAAAATATTTTTTAGAAATGAAATTGAGGAAAAAAAATCCAGGGGAGTTTGGCAATTAGATTTTTATTTTTGAATAATTGATTGTGCAATCCGAATGATACTGATTATTTTTTAATTTTTCCAAGTTTTATAGCGCAATTTTGTCATAATTCTCGTTTCTAAAAATTACAATATTTTTTTCTCATGAATTATTTATAAAAAAATATTTATAATTGACGCAGAAAACTTTTTCGACGATTTTCCCAAGGCTATGTAATTGCCAAAAAATAGAAATTATTTTCAATCCAGAAAATAGCTGCAATTTTTGGCATTACATGTCAAAAGAATAAGATCTTCATCAAAGTTTAACCCACTCTCATTATTTATTCATAAAAAAAATATTTAAAAATCTGATAATCGAGGAATAAAAAAAATTTAATCAACAAATCTAATGATTGAAATCTCCAAAAAATCCTGGCACTAAAACTCCTCGAAATTCGAAGAATTATTTCACCAGACGAAATCACTTATAAACCAATCAATTCATTGAATGATTATCTTTCTCCCATTGAGCTCACCCGATTTACCTCATAACATAGTGATGCAATTGCAGGGAAGTGAATTAACACAGGAAATCGGCAATCGTGTGGAAGACAAATCGGAAGTACTGTCATTGAGAGATGAAAATTAAATGGAGTAACGGAAACATGAGATTAAATGAAATTAAAAATCAAAATAGAAGCGATAGAATTAGTTGAATAATGGGAGTGGAACTAGACTCGTCGCGTGATTGCGGATGGGAATGGGTGAGAGAAAAAAAAATCGATTGGGATTGAGGATAAAAAATAAATGCGAAAAATGTTGGTGGAACAAGAGGAGAGGGGGGGGGGATGCAGGCGCTTTGAGACTGATCTGCCTCGGTGAGTCGTATTATATCGCTCATCGGGCCTCGAACTTTCACTTTCACGTGCGAGTATGTGTGCTATGTGATCTCTCAGCTCAGAGACGATGTTTGCCGTCACTGGGTTTATTATTGCTATTCTACGATCGTTATTTCATTTTTTAACGATTTTTTATGGAGTTTTAAGTATTTCATTTACTCAGATGCCTCGTAAATCCCGTCAGACAAATTGGAGAAGGTATTTTTATGGAGATATCGATGAGAAAGATATTTTTATTTTTTTGGACTAATCTTTCATGCTTTTGAGGCAAAATTTTTGATATTTTGATAATTCAAATGGGAAAGATAATTCAGAAAATTACAATCTTTTTAACAATGCAGAATCATTATTGAAATTTCACCCAAAAAAATTGGCTTGAATCAAACCGAAAAATCGGTTTGAATCAAGTCAGAGTGAATTATGCCGGGAATCGACTCATTTCATGTCGGATCGTCGGCATGAGTCAAGTCTGACTCAGAGAGTTACAAACCGGCACACAGGTGTGATTCAAGTTGATTGTTCGAGTTCAATCAGGCCAACTTTGAATTGATTCAAGTGAATTTTTCGGCTTGATTCAAGTCGAATTTCGACTTGATTCAAGTCGATTTTTCGGTCTGGTTTAAATCAAATTTCGGGTTGATTCAAGTCGCTTTTTCGATTTCCCTTGAATCACCTTGAATCAAGCCAAAAAATCAACGCTAATTAAGTCGGAAAATCGACTTGAATCAAGCCAAAAAATTGACTCGAATCGAGTCAAAAAATCGACGTGAATCAGTACGTTTCTTTCGGGTATTCTTTATCTTTATTTCTAACACAAATTTGTCCACTCATTTCAACAATATCCCTGTTGAAAATTTATAACCTTATATATCTATTTCAATGCAAACATTTCAGTCATCAGAAAACATAATCCATTCATTCAATGCAAATAAACCATTCCTCCGGGGGTAGCCCATTTGAAAGAAAATTGAATTATGAGTTGATGGATTAAATAGAAAAAATATCACCAAATAATCTGTTATTAAATTCCCAAAAGATACTGCAACAATAATGAACCCTAAAATCAATTCACTTTGGTTTTCCCCCAAATCCACTGATCCCTCCTTGTAAAATTCAAAACTTGGTCGTTTACCTCATTCTCTCTGAAAGTTGAAAAGGCGCGCTGGGATTACGCCTAGTGCTTCGTTAATAATTCAGCCCAAGCCCCAGCCAAACTCTCTATCCTCCAAAAGTGACGTGTCATCAAACTTTCAAGAGAGGAGTGGAGAGAGAGAAAAAAATGGTAAAACGCTCACACTCAAAATCATCGATTCACCTATTCAGTGAATGTGCGATGTAGTTTGTGTACGTAGGGGGTGAGAAAAAGGAAGATTCTTGACACTGATACAACCCTCGAGGACTGCCGCATTCTCGGGGAATAATTTAGAACGTTGGAGGGCGCGGTGTGAAAACAAAACGAGACAAAAGAGCCTGTCTAACCTGTTGCACGTTGGAACTTTCTCGCACGCGAGCCCCACTATCGCTTCTTAATTATTCCCTTGAGGGGGAGAAAAAGGAAACAAGACCGGCTCGAAAGGTATTTCATACTTTTGTTCATCCACCCTTGTACCTCGCGTTAATTGCACTGTTATCTCAACCTTCACGATTTTACAGTGATTTTTTTCTCCATCTTTTCATTTTTTCCCCGTTTATTTTACAAGTCGGGTAAATTGTTTACGAAGAAATTTCGTACTGTTTAATTATCGCTCTTCAAGAGTTTGAAAATGGTTATGAATAATTTCCATCATTCAAATCATTTTTAGTGATAAATCAAGTTTATTTAAATATTTCGCTGTTATAAAGAAATTGAGAATAAATTCGAATTATGAATTTTATAGTTTTTTAATGATTTCATGAATTCAAAAAAAAGACTGTGGAATTGGTTTCAAATTTTTTAATATTTCTTGACAATTTAAAATAGCACATTAAATTGAACCCTTTACAGTTGAAATGATGAAATCATTGCAAAACGTCCAGTAAACAGCGTTAAATAAAGAAAAAAAAAAATGAAAAAATATGGAAAAAATATTGAACGATGTTATGCAAGAATTCACTGGAAATACGGGAACATTTATCATTCTTTGGAGATTTTTTCACGAAAAATTCGCAAATTTCAGAGTTTTTCTTCAAAAAATCACTTTTGGAGCAAAAAAAATCATCGTTTCCTGTAATTAAAAAGCATGTGAAACACAATTTATGGATTTTGCAATTAGTAAAAGATTTCCACGAAAAAAAAACACTGGAATCCCTAAAAATGCCCTTTCACGTTTCAGAATTCAATTTTCTCATATTCAAAAAAATTTCATTTTCTCGCCGAGATTTATTGATTCCAAAAATAGGAATAAAACCACCGAGCGCAGTCCATAAAATAGTGCTCTAAAACAAAACTTTCATGGCTCTCCCCTCCCTCCGCGAAAAAAAATCCCTCCAAGAATTAAAAGACCCGAGAAATTCCTGATCCCCCGCCCCCTCGAAAAAAAATTTTCATCATCCGTCTCGTCATCGTAAATGCGTTATGCCTCCCCTCCATTATGAATGCGAGGCGCGTATGGATGCACGCGAGAAAGTGGCCATAAAAATTGCCGATAAATCCCCGTTCGCTGGTGCCCCAAAGTCGTTACACATTTATATGCGCAAACGTGGGAGGTACGGGAGGAAGTGCACAAGCAAAGAGAACACAGGGAGCCCATGTCAATGCCGCGTGTACAGCTTATCGCATATTTACATAACCCGTCCCCCTCTCTCTGCGTCACCCCCGGCCCCCTTTAGTGTGGATTATATGATCCTGTATTACCAGCGTCTAGGATTTTTATCGTTCAATGCCATTTAGCCGTAAAAATTTTGTGGATAAAAATATTTTTCCTTTTATTTCTCTCCCCATTTTCGTTGTTTTTTTCCCTCCTCTCCCTTTTTTGTTATAAATTCAACTTGTTTAAATAATAAATGCCATTAAGCCGTAAAAATGTTGTGGATAAAAATATTTTTCCCTTTTATTTCTCTCCGCATTTTCGTTGTTTTTTCTCTTCTCATTTTTTTGTTATTAGTTTCACTTGCGTTTGACGGGATTTGTCTGCTTAAGAGAATGGATAAGGGGTGGAGGGACGGGAGGGGGAGGGAGTGAAGAATGGGGATACAGTGGGGAGATAGGATTCTGGAGGTGGGATTGACATTTGTATGCATTGCTGGCTGTATATACGGCCAACTCGATCTACTCTGTATCTTCTCTCGATTCTCACCACTCTCGGTTTATCTACTTCGCGTGTCTATGAGACTGTGGGGGAGGAGGGGAGGAGTGGGAAGGGGGTGTGTGGCCTGTTTCCCTGCGTCTTTTATTGTCCTGCAACTTCGATTAGCTCAGGTACTCGGAGAAGAACGAGAATTCACCTGGCGATTACGGTTTTGAGGATTTATGGCCACAAAATTTTCATGCTGCATGGAGAGAAATATTCAGTAAAAATTATGGAACAATTCACGTAATCCGCAATGGAGAATCGTTTTCCGGAAATTTTTATAGGAATGGAAGAGAAGAGATCTGAAACGTTCAGTGAATTTTCAGGTTCACGAACGAAGAAAGTACGAAATTGTCACGTTATTTTTTCCGAAGAAGTAAAATCTTACAGAAACTTCCCGACTTATTGCCTCTAAAATCAAAAATTCTTGAACGTTCAACAATTTTTATGAAGTCGGTGAGTTACTTCTACATACGTTCTGTTCCGTAAAATTTCTCAATCGTTGGGGAAAAATTACGCAACGATTTATTGTCCCCACAGCGGTGAATCATCAGACGGGTAGTTAATTTTTACGAACCAAATCGTAGAATTTACATGGCGATTCGTACAATTTCAGTTCCGACTCATACTTTTTATTGAATTTTACTTCGCTCGCGGATTACGATTCGAAACATAATTTTTACGTTTTTTTCTGGTCGGGGAGGGTGGGGCAAAACGGCCCCCCTTCAATTGTCAATAACTTGTGAATGACATTGTGAAAATTCCCAGTTTCAACTTCATTTTGAAGATAATTTTTCATTCTTCAAAACGAGCTCTAACTCATCCCAATCGGATTATTGAATCGGAAAATATTGACGATTGAAGGGGGGCCGTTTTGCCCCATCCTGCCCTAATTTTTATTGAAATGTTCTCAATGTGTGATATTTTGATACACTGGAATATACCTAGGAAGTGATCGCTTCACTGAACGGGCGAGAAATTGTGTTATTGAAAATGCACGATTTGATGAAACAATTTATGGAAATTATAAATTGTAGTTCAATTTTTCCATGAAAATTAATAGAAATCGGGAAAATTTGAATGAATATTTTTATTTGAATTATGATTATTAAATTCATTGTAATAGAATTCAGTTGATTCGATCCTGCAATCGAGTTTTGTACTGCTTCGAGCAATTCGTTGACGTCTTTTCGCTGCTCAAAAAATTGAACTTTCATAATTTTTTATCCTCTTAAATCGCAATCAATGTCGCTTTCCTGATGATGACTAAAATGTCCATAAACTTTCAATTTTTTTCAAACCTTTCAAGGGTTCTTTGTGGATTTTGCCGAGTGACTGTTTGATTTCTTCTCTATTTTTGTTGAATTTTCGTTTCGGGATTTTAATTGAGAATAATTAATGGCAAAGGCTTTGTGTCTCAGCGGAAATTTGAAGAAGTTTTCAGAGGAAATGGGGGAAATCAGTTGAAGAACTAATTATAGGTTTTTTGGAATTAAGAAGTTCAAGTTTAGAGGGAAATATTGTGTCATCAAATGAGCTTTTTCAGAACCATAGTCCCCTAAATTTTTCTACTTTCCCATTATTTCTATTTTCTTGTTGCCCCATAAATGGAAATTCCATCAACTCTTGTAGAAATTAGCTGATACGCCAATAACAACACAAATGGACATTTCATTCAAGTGTAATTAGTCCTTGTGAGAAATTCCCAAATTCTTTACTTGAATATCCAATATCTGCAATAGATGCCTAATTGACATTCACATGATTAAATTCCGTCAATTCCATTATTCTATTCTTGAAGTAACGAAAAACATGACTCTATATTAAATTATCTTACACTCTTTTCTCTCTTTCGTTTTCAGATTCAAGTCTAACTTTATATTTATGTACAACTTTTTAAATATCTAAAACACGTCCGATACCTATTCAGTGATACTAAATCATGATAATTAGTCTTGTGCAATAATCTCCAACACATCACAGCAATATTTTTTTCCAATGGGCGAAAATTGACTGATTAATTGCCCCTCTAAGAATATTAATGAATGATCATAAAGCAATCTAAATATTTTCCCTCGTGCAATTACCTCTGCACCAGATCAGATTGATTATGATGTACTCCACTTAATTTCAAAACTCATCGTCCGCAGAATGAGATCAATCTTGCGGGTAGTACAACACGTATGTGCTCCAGACCGGTGCTGAAGCGAGAGGGAGACGTAAAACACAAGTTTAAAGTGAATGAAAGAGGCTGGGAAAAAAATGGTTCGAAAGATGTCGATTTCACTCCGCAGCGAATCGATCACGTTAATTGGCGGATTATCGCTATTTTCTACCGATCATTGAGAAATTTCAGCGCCGTGTAATGACTCAACTTTCCTTTTTCCTTTCTTCCGAGTCGTGAGGAAAAAATTGATAAGGTCAGAGCAGAAATCAAACTAGTCACCCAATTAGAATAAAATTTTAATGAATTTCGAGAACATAATTCAGTAGCGAAGCGGTAAAACGGTTTAAGTAGATTCTAACTATTGGTCAGTTTTCAGTAAATATCTCTGAATCTGAAGCAAATACCTAAATTTTTGTCCTAACCTTTTTTGTAGAGCAAATTGAGAGCTGCAAAAAAGGTTATTATGAAAATTTCGCTCTGTTCCTTAGATTCGGAGATATTCTCCGAAAACTCAGCTAAGAGCCAAGTCAACTTGAACGTTTTTACTACTTCGCTAACAAATAAAAAATGAGGAAGTCAACGCTAAAGAAATTGATTGAAAGAAACGAAAATTCATGTAAATTCTATTTTTTTACTTCACAAAAATATTTTAGATTCCATTCAAATAACTCTCTCAATTGGAATGGAATCAAAATAAATTTCGAAGAAAACAATAATGAAAAAAAGATTAAGCAAGGAAAAAAAAATTGGCGAATGACAAAAATTAATTGTCCAAGTATTCCATATAATTATTAGATTATTCAATACTTCATTTGCAGTTATGAAAATATTATGAAGCTATAAAGATCCTATCCTTTCACTCAACAATAACATTTTCCATTTCGTTGATACTATTAGAACTTGTAGTGACGAAACGACGATTAACACCGAGTAGAAGAGGGCAGAGGGAGGGTGGTGGGTGCCTCACGATTTACCATTGTCGTGATTCCATCTATTGTTATTCTGAACTGCAAAACGATGTCTCTTCTCAATGCACACCTTTCTTAAACTCCTTTTCTCCTCTTTCACCCTCGTCATTTCATTCCTTCGTCTACGATCACGCCGAGAATGATAATAAAATTCTCAGCGACTCTGCGAGGATTCGGAGGATTTCCCTCTTCTCGTTCTTCTCGCTCTTCTTTTTTTCTTTGTTCATCACTTGTGAGAGAAAAAAAACGATGTCTCTTCCTGGATTCTCTTGTGAACACCTCGCTTTCCATGACTACCTCCTCCTGGGATTCTTTGGAATCGATAGAGTTCAGGTGAAGAGGGAGGGGATGAGAAATTCGAGAGGAAGTATATTCACGGAATTTTAGAATAATTTTTGTTTTTAAATAGTAATTGAGAAAGTGTTTTAGGACATGAAACATTCATTGATAATCAATATATTCATTGATATATATTAATATATTCATTGACAATTGATATATTTATTAATTGAATTCAGTTTTGAGTGGAAAAAAAATGAAAAATTATAAAAGGTTTTCTTTTTAATGAAATGTTCAGAGTTTATGTTTTTTTTTCAATTTCAATATATTTTGGTTTTAATGCAAGATTGATTCCAATGTTTTTAAGAGCTTGGATTTAACATAACAATTCATGTTTAATAACGTTTTCAATGTTTTAAATTCGTTTTTTATTTTCTTCCTGGCAAAAGTGGATATTTTCATATATTTTTCATCTTTACTGCGATAAGATATCTATCGAGAGGTGAGTGAGAGGCGACGGGGGAGGAGGTACTTGTGAATATCGGAGAATCTCGTACCTTAATCTCCAATATTGGATCGACCGCATACGCGCATAAATGCACTCCTACATTATCCCGGAACCCATGGGTACACCATTTGTGCGAGATCCTTCTGATATTCGTATCTTTTGAGCATTTGAATGTGTCTAATGGGAGCTACCACGTCCAGCGGTGTTTACTCTGAACTTGTTGCGTGGGAACATAAATTTTTTGGATTATGAGGGGAATATTTTTCACTGTCTTCTTATCTCGATTTTTTATTTTTCATGCTTCCATTTGTCGTCGTGATTTTACTAGTTTACTAGTTGAATTATTTCATTGAATGAATTATTATTGTGGTAAAGCATTCTTCTTTGGTTGACATTTAAGCAACAGCTTCCTTTTAATTTCCAGTATTGGAATTTGAATTCCACAAAATTGAGATTGAAGTTTTTAAATTAAGCGATTATTGATATTTGAATGAGAGCTTGGATTTTCAAAGTCATTGTGAAAATTGAACTAACCACTCAATGGAATTTCGATGAATTAAGGATACACTGTTAAAAATTTTCTTCTGAATTTTCCGTGGCAAATTCCGGAAATTTTTATCGTGTTCCACTGAAATTTCAGGAAATCGTGTCATTGAAAAATCAAATATTCCACTGATTTTCTGTTCAAATGATCTGGAAATCAATGAAATACTTGACTTTTCAGTTTAATTATTCTGTGAAAGTTCAGATAAATCAGGAAAATTCAGGAAAAAATTGTAAATTCAGTCATTTTGTTTTTCAAGACTCATGTTTCACTTAAAATTCAATCAAGTTGTGAAATATTCATCTCACTCTCACTAAAAACTCATAAATTTCCGTGAATTCTACTCGAAACTGGAAATTTCATGTCACTCTCTTGAGATTTACCGTTAGAAAACATTTTGAAAATCTGAAAAATCCTAAAGTTTACTTTTGGAGGAAACATTGAATAAACACCGAATGTTAAAAAAAATAATAATTCTGTGCAAACTGTAATTTGAACGACGTTGAATATTCATGATTTTTTTTCAAATTTTTCTCACGCAATTTAATTGACAAATTTGATGACGTAAAATGATTGAACTGTAAAAAATACTTGGACATCCTTAAGAGAACATTATATGCAACCCCTCAATTTCTGATAGTTGCCTTCTTCAATTAATGAAAAATTTAAAAAATGATAATCTTAATTTTCCCGATTTCGTTTTATTTTTCCTGGAATAATAGGCCTGAAACTTACAGCTGCCACTGATTTTCTCATCAAATTATGAATTTTCAAGTACGCAATTCCTTGAAATTCCAAGACAAGTCTTCTAGCAGTGAATTCCCCTCCCTCAAATGTCATCCCGCCCCTCCAAACCTGTTGCAGTAAGCCCGACCCTCCTCGCCAGCAAAAAAATTCCACTCTTCCCATCTTCCTGTAATTCCCCACGATAATCACACACGGGATTATTTCGACGCCCGATGCGATTTAATATCGACGAGCGCATAATAATCGTCACGCACGGATAAATACGAATTAGCCGAGTTTCACCACATTATATACATAAATATACAACTCGCACTACATATGCATGTGTAAATTCATAAATCCTGGAGCGATTCCGCATAAATCGAGTTGTACGAGTAGTACTTCATCTACATACGCACTTATCATCACACTAATATAGTTTGTACTGTGTACATATTATACCATATATTTATCTGTATTCTTTTCCCACATGAAAACAGACAGACTCTATTTCCCAGGGACTCCCCCCGGCCCCCAACCGATGGTATAATTTTTGCCGCCAGTTGTGAATCGACAGTTGGAAAATCCCAAGCATTAATGTTGTTAATCGCCGATTAATAACTGAGTGGAGATAAAATTGGAAGGGGGGAGGGAGTGGGTGTGCATCGACCCGAGGAGCGATGAGTTATTAATTAGCTTTCACATCACGAACTCTCGATGCAAACGTGCAAAGCTCGAAGAAGCCCTGGCTTTCCCGTGGATTAACGCACTCGCCTGGTCCTCTTCAGTTCGTCGGAGGGGGAGGGGATGTTACTATGGAGAGAGGTGGGGGAGTATATGCATAAGTTGAGGGGAGGACGAGTGTTTTGGGATTACAGGGGGTTTAGAAATTCATTGCTGGGAAAACAGTTAATAATTAAGTGGATTGATTAAGCTTGTGAGGTTTTTCCTTCAAGCGGAGAAGAAAATTTTAATCACTGAATTTTGGGATATAATGGCACAGGTTTAGGATTATGTACTTGTAAATAACTGACAAAATACACGGAGAAAACAATTCAATAAAAATTAGCAAAAAAAAATGTAGAAAATACGTTTCGAAGCGTAATCCGCTAGCGAAGTGAAATTCAATAAAAAGTGGGAGTCAGAACTGAAATTGTACGAATCGCCGCTTAAACTCCACGATTTGTTCCGTAAAAATTAACCACCCTTCTGATGACTCACCGCTGTGGAGACAATAAGTCGTTCCGTAATTTTTTCCCAACGATTCAGAAATTTTACCGAACGGAACGTAGAAATCACTTATCCTCTTCATAAAAATTGTTGAACGTTCAAGAATTTTTTATTTTGGACGCACAATAAGTCGGGAAGTTTCTGTAAGATTTCACTTCTTCGGGAAAAATGACGTGACAATTTCGTACTTTGTTCGGTGATGAACCTGAAAATTCACTGAACGTTTCAGATTTCTTCTCTTCCATTCCTATGAAAATTTCCGGAAAACGATTCCCCATTGCGGATTACGTGAATTGTTCCGTAATTTTTACTGAATATTTCTCTCTGTGTAATTCATTTTAGAATCGTTAATTTTAATAATGTCGATTTTCATATTTTATACTAGAAAAACTAATGTTTGAAATTAAGACGCTATTGTCCTCATTTATAAGACGTCTGCGTCCCCAAATTTAAGTCATCTTTAATGCGGCAAGTTTTACTGTACACACTGTTAGAAATTTGCTGAAATTTCATAGAAAATCTGGTAGTAATTGTCATAAAAGTGACATTGAATCCAATTTAGGGAGAAAACGGTTATGAAATTTCAAGTTTTACTTAGAGTTCAAGGAAATTCATGAGTTTTCATTGGAAGAGAGACAAAAATTTCACAGTTTGACTGAAATTTCAATGAAGGATGAATATTCAGAAACAAACTGATATGAATTTTCAATTTTCCCTTGAACTTTCCTGATTTTTGCGAATTTTCACTGAACAATGGAACTGAAAAATAAAGTATTCTATTGATTTTCTAACAATTCAAACTGAGAATCCATCTAAATTTCAGTGAAATTGATCGTGATAAAAATTTCCGGGATTTGACGCGGAAAATTCAGACAAAAATTTTCAACAGTGCAGGAAACAGTAATTTTTGCACCCATTTTTGTTAATTTTTTTTTTCCATTTCACCGTATACCTTTCGGTTTTACAGTTTCTTATTCCTTCATCCCGTTTTTTCCGCATATTTGTTTTTCCCAAACGCTCTTTCCAGTTTTTCCAAACAATGTTTCTTTCCTGAGGTGTTCCCGCGCGGTCACCCATCCATCTAGTGACCGCGCTCAGCGCTGCTTAGCTTCCCAAAACTAAGCCTGCCCACCACCGCAGTGCGCTAGCTCCGTAAGGGCTCCCATTTTTGTTAATATAATTGTCAATAGAGTTCATTCAAGATCGTATGTAATATAAGCATAAGTCAACATAATTGTATTATTTCGAGATGAACCCGGAAATGATTGGCCTAGAGAAATACGCTCCTAAAAAAATAAATTATTCTCCCTAGAAAATAGTTCTTCGACAAAAATGATTCTCTTTCTCAGTGGTTCTTTCTCGTTACTCTTGCATCTCGCGTCTTTATACTATTCTCATTTTATTTTTTTCTTTCGCCCAAATTCTTTAAATAAACTTACTATTTATTAAAAGAGAGTCATTTATTTAACAATATTTACCCAATTTTTCTTTCCGTGCGATGCACACAAAAAAAAAACATTGAAATCCCCTCTCAACCCCCAATATCTCGCCATATTCTCAACAATAAACTATCCGGAATACCAACCCCACTTTCTCAGTGGTTCTTTCTCGCTACTCTTGCATCTCGCGTCTTTATACTATTCTCATTTTATTTGTTTCTTTCGCCCAAATTCTTTAAATAAACTTACTATTTATTAAAAGAGAGTCATTTATTTAACAATATTTACCCAATTTTTCTTTCGGTGCGATGCACACGAAAAAAAAACATTGAAATCCCCTCTCAACCCCCAATATCTCGCCATATTCTCAACAATAAACTATCCGGAATACCAACCCCACC
>NW_021680362.1:1986398-1986658 GCF_001412515.2 Diachasma alloeum
CGTAACTGGCGAATTCGACTCGACCCCCACCTCACCAAAACGAAAGATTTAATACGGCATTGAATTTCGTCTCCAGATGAGACATTGTGCAATGAATCGATTAATTATTTAACAAAGCTTCGTATTTCCGTCATCTCCGCTAGCCTGCATTTTCATCCTCAGTTATTCTCCCTCCCCCTCCCCCTCGCCGCTGTTCGTTCCTTCAGACACTAAAGATCGTCTGAAATTTCATCGTTTTGCTTTCCACCCCCCCCCCCCCC
>NW_021680362.1:1986886-2039801 GCF_001412515.2 Diachasma alloeum
TTCCCCCCCCCCCCCCCGTTTCCCCGCAGGCGACGACGCGCAAATCGTAACATTTTCCTATTCATTTTACCTGAAGACATGTACAAGTGGTGCAAACACTCGTATAAAAGAGGGAAAGAGGAGCAGAGAGGGCCCCCCGAGGATAACACGAGTCGATACACCTCCCCCTTCCCCACCCGCCCCCCCATGCCGCCATCTCGTATACGGTACAACAGATACCTACGTAATTAGTTCGCTTTTGATGAGAAAACTCTCGGCAACTGCCTGCACACACAGGACTCCTACTACGTATATAATCCCGGGGTAGTTTGAATTCGAGACAGATGAAAAGAGGAGGGAAAAAAGGGGGTGCGGGAGAGGGTGGAAGGGGGTGGGGTGGGGGAGGGGGTAGTGGGTAGGTGGTGGAGGGGGAGAGGGAAAAAATTGAGAGGAAGATGATAGTATCTGTGCGAGGTACAAAGGATCGTTTGACTGGACTTTTTCCACTCCCTCCGGTGCTTCGAGAGTGTTTCTCATTTTAGGAAAAATCGAGATCGAACGAGTGAGATTAATACGAAAAATGTTAACCGAGTCCTCGGGGATAATTAGCTCCGCGGGGTTATCGCTGATGCAGAGATTTTTAAGGGGGGGAGGGAGGGGTAGGAAGTTGTTTGAAAGTTTTAGGGGATGTTGAGAATTTAAGGCTGGGATTTTTAGGTGGAGAGGTTTTTGGGGCGGTTATGGAGCTGGGAATTAAGAAAATGGAGGGAGGTTGGTGAGCTTCGGGGGTGGCAGGGGGAACTTTATGTGGTGATTTAATTTATGGTTAATTGGGGTTGATTTAATTGAGTTAATTTTTTAAGTTAATTTGATTCAATTTAATTTGTGTTTTGACGGGGAATTTTGCACTTCGTAATTATTTTCATCGAGTTCACTGAAATCGTAAGGAATTTTGTAATGCAAAATTGATAATTTCATGGAAAAATCAGTGGGAAACGTAAATTTCAGTTTAATTATTCCGAGAAAATTAATCAATAATCTAGAAAACTCAGAGAAGTCTCTCCTTCAATTTAACATTCCTTTGAATTTTCAGACAATTCATTCAGAAATTCCTGAAACTCTAAGAATTTTAAAGGAATTCTCTGAAAATTGAAGGATATTTGACAGTGAATATACATTTTCACTAGAAAATTCATATTGTGACGTTATGAGTTTTACCCGTTTGGTAAAACTCAAATTAAAGGATACTTCTTCTGCTAATCTCTCGATTGTTAATCCTTTCCTGGTTCACTCCTGCCTCGGCTACTTCGGCGGTGAGCTCACGGGGGGTCCGCTCACTCGGAGGGATGTTAAGGATGGAGGATCGTGGAGGGGTTAAACCTCTTAGTAAACACTCGCGTACAGTTAGATAAAAGTATGATATATTGTCTAACTTGATGGTGAATTACACGATATCTATATTGATGGGTCGGTTTAACGCGTAGTTAATGGTGTTTTACTCGACTGAGACTCTGACTTGTGGTAGTCTTATCTGGCTGAAGGCCTGAGCTTTGACAGATCCTTTCTGTTTCGCTCTCGATCGTGCTCTGCCGTACCCTGGTGCTTCCAGAGTCCTCGAAACTCATCAAAGTCTCAGTTTGCTGATCTAAGCAATCTCACGGTTTTTCTCACTAACACAGTCTTGTGTCGTCATTGACACAAACTACAACAGTCAAACAGTTCGGTACCCCCGAACTGGACTTGTTGAAAACCGTGGGACTGCTTACCAAAGTGTCCAACTGACACCCTGGAATGGCTGACCATTGTCTGGATGGCAGGAAAGAGAAATCATATTTCTCATTCCTCTCATCCACCATTTATGTGAACATTTCACATAATTATTAACTAAATCGACGTATTGGTCTTTCCCAATACGTCACAATATAAATTATGGAATTTGTCGCCGGAATAAATTTCACATAATTGAAGCATAATCATTGAAAGAAAAATACGAGTTTATTAACCTCCAACAAAACTGTAGTTGGAATGAATAAAAAAAAACTTCAAATGAAGACAAAAAATTGAAAAATCTTTTTTTGATTATCTCTTGTCATCTCCTCGTCTCTTCCAACAAAACTATATTTGGAATGAGTAAAAAAAATTAAAATGAATACAAAAAATGACAAATCATTTTTGATTGTTTTGTCATTTCATGATCTCCTCCGAAAACATGAAAATAAAAATACACAATCGTTTAATTTAATTGTTTTCTATGTCACTTCGGCCTTCCCCAGTCCATTACAATAATTTTCCATACCATAACATTGAAATAATCGTGAGCCAACGAAGCGCAACGATCGGATAATCCTCATAATAACCATAATTATTATTATTATTATTTTTTTTTCGAATGAAATATCGTATTCGCCTATTAATTTCTCGACCTTTCCCACGGGCTGTCATAAACCATGCACCGCCACGCCCCGTATTGCGTTCATTTAACGCTTTTGGATCTACTTTTTCCGCATTTTCTGTCGAGAAAATTGCGACTAATTGGTGGGACATTATTTCTCGTTGTATATATATATTTTTTTTTACAGAAAGAGAATTGTGGGTTATTCACAATTAATGCGAGTGTTTAAACTCTGATTGAAACTGTTTTGACCATTTTCAGACGGTGGAACGACGACTAACAAGGTGTCGAAGCGAGCTAAACCACTGGATCCAGAGGACGATTACTACTACTACGACGACGTAGAGGAGAGAAACAATCCGACGAATGAGGCGCCCGCTGTACCACCGGGCTTCCTCAGTCCATCGGTTAGAGAGTATCTCGATCTCGGGAAGTCTATTCCTGGTACGTTGATTATGGAATTTAATGGGCGAGTGCTGGATTGTGAGGGAAAAAAATTAATTTGATCTTCAGTAAATGGGTGATTCAGCTACTGAGTAGACCTGTTAGATTGACTGTGACGGAGTCATTAATTATTCAATTCCTTGAATTTGTTTGGACGAATCAATTGATGAAAAATTATCGAGTTAATGAAGGAGAAGATTTTACATTAGAATTATTTTGAATTATATTTTTTTTTAATGCATGGAGCGAATTGATTAAAAAAATTTAATGTAGCGAATTTACTCAAACGAATTCGACAATAAAAAATTAAGAAATCACGTGAATTTTTGGACATATGGGTGTCGCGATGACATTCAATTCAGTAGCGCAGTGGTAAAACGGTTTAAGTCGATTTTGACTACTGGCCAGTTTTTAGTGAATACCTCAGAATCTAAGGGAGACAGCTGAATTTTCGTCATGACCTTTTTTGTAGCACTCACTTTGCTCTGGAAAAAAAGGTTATTACGAAAATTTTATTATCTCCTTTAGATTCGGAGATATTCTTCAAAAACTCAACTAAGAGATAAGTCGACTTAAACCGTTTTACCACTTCGATACTGAATTCCTTAATGAAGTCAGGTAAAGGAGTGTGGTAGACTCGGATGTATTCACTAATTACTCGATTTCATTAATTTGTTTGAACGAATAAATTGTTGAGAATTTTTTTTTTTAATAATTACATATTTTGAAGCTTGAGGGGTGTAACTTTAAATGAGTAATTTGATGAATTAATAGGAAAAAATTCAATGTAACGAATTTACTCAAACAAATTCAACAATAAAAAATTATAAAACGCCGTGAATTGCTGGACACCTGTGTATTGAGATAAAATTCAATTCACAAATGAATTCCGGTCCAGTAATTTGATTGACTGTGACGAATTTATTAATTATTCAATTCCCTTAATTTGTTTAGACGAGTAAATTAATGAAAAATTATCGAATTAATAAGGGAGAAGATTCAAATTGTTTTGAATATTTTTTTTTAAATCGTAAAATATTCTGAAAGTTGAGGAACATAATTTGAAGGGAGTCATTTTTTAAAAATGCATGGAAAGAATTAATAAGGAAAAATTCAATGTAACGAATTTACTCAAACAAATTCAGCAAAAAAAAAGGAAAACCCCGTGCATTTCTGGACACCTGGGTATCGAGATAAAATTCAATTTATCAATGAATTCCGGTTCAGTAATTTGATTGACGGTGACATATTCATTAATTATTCAATTCCCTTAATTTGTTTGGACGAGTAAATTATTGAAAAATAATCGAGTTGATGAGGGAGAAGATTTTATATCCAAATTGTTGTGAATAATATTCAAAAAAATTGATAAAACATTTTGAAGCTTGAGGGGCGCAGGTTAAAAGGAGTAATTTTTTTAAAACGTATGAAACGGATTGTTAAGAAAAAATTCAATGTAACGAATTTACTCAAACAAATTGAGTAAAAAGAAAATTAAAAACCCCCGTGAATTTGTGGACACCTGGGTATCGCGATAAAATTCAATTCATAAATGAATTCAGGTCGACCGCGCGTGACATTGATGCATGTAAATTTAGTCAGCGCAGTGAAACCAGTGGATAATTTTATTTTTTATTCTGAAAAAAACTCCTCTTTTTCAGTTCTTCATTTTTTGTTTCATCCATATTTTTTGTTTTCATCCTCACGTTCTCCCCTTGTTCTCCTCTATCTTCCGTGCTTCATTCGTGACACTTTTTCGTGCGGAAACACGAGAGCGGGCCAGCTTAACGAGTATAACACCAGCGGAGGGTGTAAAACTCTCGCTTCTCCACCGGTACGACCCACTACGTTTCTCTCTATCTGTTCTATCCACTGTTTCTCTTGTTCACATTTGTGTTTGGGTGGCTGAGAGCTGGGGTGGGATAGGAATGACGAAAATGCGGGGGTCTAAAATGCACTGGATGATGGAAGAGAGGAAATAAAGCGACGATTTAGTCGGATGCTGGTGGTTGGCCGTGGTATTTCGGTTCAGTGAACCTACCGACATCCTATTTGGAATAACAGTAGTTTATACAACTAACCATCAAATATTTTACCAGAAATCCTAATTAAATGAATTCGTTAATGAATTTTTTAATTGAAGCCTCTCTCGGTCTGATAGTTGAGGAAATTGATGGAGTAGGACGAAATTTTTCTTTGGCAACATTTTATTTTTTCGATTTGGAAGAGAAATCGATGAAGAAATAATTGTTCGATTCCCGGCTGGGGGGGCCAAAATTTGTGACACTCTAAATCTCACAGTTTCATTGTCGAGCGGGAAGCTCACAAGAGACGACTGTACCTCGGCAGGTTTTTCCCTCCAATGAGGTTTTCCCTTGTCCGTCGGCGAAAGCGGTACAGGGCGTTGGGGGTGGGAAGGGAGCAAATCGTAAAGATCCGAAAGGGTATACGAGAAGAAAAGAAATTTTAATAATTGTTATTCTACGCGGAGAAAAATTCAGTAGAAAAAATCTAGACATTTCTGGTAAAATATGTGGATATTTATGTAATTATGTCCCCATTCCATTGTTTTTTTTATTAATTATTCCATTTAAATGTCAACCTGTAGAAATGCAGTAGTTGATGGTGTGCGGAGGCGTGGGGTCAGAACTATTTTGATAATTTTCGGTTACTGCCATTTAGGTGCATGGCAGCTTCGAATGAAAATTTTCTGTTAAAATAAAAGAAGTTCTGGTATGAATATCGCTTTAGCCATAATGGTTTTATTCCTTCCACTGAAATTTCAAGGGATTTTATTATTGAAAATTTAAAATTTCACAGAAAAAAAAGGAAACTGTAAATTTCAGTTCAATTTTCCATGAGATTAATGGAAATCAGGAAAATTCCGGTTAAAATATTCTTGAATTCATGAATTCTAACGTCCGATTAATCACTTTTCACGGCTCACTATCTCCGAAGTAAGTGATTTTAGGTGAAAATGGTGTTGAATCTTTTTCGCAGAGAATTCATTTCTCTACCAAAAAATCTTCTTGACATTTTCTTCTAAAATAAGATAATTACAAAAAAATGAAGATCAATACTTCAATATTCACAAGCTCATGAAAAAAGAATGTGAGAAAAATCATTTTTAATTTGCATGAAATGTAGCTCATGAGAAAAGAAACGTGAGAAAAATAATTTTTAATTCGCATAAAATGTAATAATTTTTTCAATATCATATTTTTCATCCGGTTTTGTATTTCACATATCTCATTGGCAATTTAGTATCAACAAACTGCGGTATTTCATCTGAAATTTGTGGTAAGGGTTGCGGAAATGGTGAATTATTGAATACCGTTTCAGCTGCTTCATTATCGCCAAAATGAGTGATTTTAGGTGAAGATAGCATTAAACCTTTTTCGCAGAGATTTCATTCCTCCTCAAAAAAATCCTTTTGACATTTTCTTCTGAAATCCCTTATTTTAGAGATAATTTTAAAAAACTGAAGATCAATGCTTCAATATCCACAAGCTCATGAGAAAAAAACGTGAGAAAAATCATTTTTAATTTGCATGAAATGTAGCTCACGAGAAAAGAAACGTGAGAAAAATAATTTGTGTGAAATGAAATAATTTTCTAAAACAGGAGATGACATAATCCCATTGACTCGCGGATTCTAAACTTACCGAAGGGAGTTATGGGGTGTCAGTACTTACTGCAGTGGAAGTGGCTGAACAGCGGAGGCGTCATCACAGTGAATATACGCAAAGGAGAATAGGGGTCGTAGGTGAGGGCTGTAAGGGAGTGGATAAGGGGGGAGGGATGGAAACGCTCGACTCTCACGGCACTCAGATAGGATAATGAAATACCAAGGCGCGTATACCGCTGCCGATCCCCGGAGCCGTATAGAGAGCATGGCTAGAGGATTTTCTACCCGGAGAATATATTTCTCACCCCAATTCACTCTTCAACATTCTACTCTAATACTGTAGTTTTTATTACTCTATTCATTCTTTATTCCCATTTTCCAACTCGAGAAGATATACATTTTTTATGGAGGAGTGGAGATCATTTTTTGCGGACATTTTATTGAATGAAATGATGAAACTGTATGCAGTAACAAGTCGGTTTTACATTTTTTGTTAGATATTTTTTTATGTCAATTATCTCAGAGATTAGTGGTGTTGGACTGGGAGGAGAAAAAAAATTGGATTTCATAAAAGATCATGAAATTTGAAATTTCGACGTCAGTTTTATGGAATTCTAAATTTTTGAACAGCAAGAATACGAGAATTTCGGAATTCAAGGATATATTCACCTGAAGTTTCCTCATTTCTATTCATTCTCATGCAATAACTGAACTGAATTTATAGTTTTCGTTGATTTTTCTGTAAAATTGTGAATTTTTAACGACAAATTTCCTGCAAATTTCGGTGGAACTGTCTCTTGAAAAAAATCTTCAAATCTACTAGAAATTTTAGCCAAAAGTACTCAACAGTGTGATTATCTCACTGATAAGTGATTTCACTTTGTCAGAAAAAAATGTTTCATAAAAAATCACGAAATTTCAAATTTTACTGAACATTTGATGGAATTTCAAATCTCCTAGCAACAGGAACAAAAGTGTGTCCCTACAATCACACCTTATCAAGACGAATACAAATCCATTAAAAATCATTAATATTAATCCATTTACCGAACATCTTTTCGATTCATTCCCTTCAATTCACCGCAAAAGCGAATATTCAAACATTCTCCCTTACTATATTGTTATTTCAAACTTTTACCGAGAGATAAATCAATCTCCACCCGTTGTCATGCCCTCGAAGCATCTATCCAACAAAATCATTACCACCTCTTCCCGCCCTGATAATCCAATCCCCGTAAACAATGCACCTCATCATTACAACTTCACCCCTTCCCGTTCAATTTCAAGAGCAATAAACGTTAATTGAATTCAAAATTCAGGATTTAATTTGTTTAATTAATTTTTTTTTTCAATTCAGCGAAGATTTATGTATCCATCTACCCCAGTATCACAAATGAAAATCTATCTTCCAGTTTGGTGAAATGAAGGACAAAGTCCCGGGTATTCCATACACCATCTCACTTCCTCTTTTACGTTTTCAGTAGCAGCCATAGTCATAAAGTCAGCCAAGCGGACGGGTCTCCACCAACCCGCCAGTGGTGTTGGCTCGTACGTCTCTTTCTCTACCTCCATCACCTTCACAACCCACTCCACCCACCCATCTCGCTCTCTCTCTCACTCTCTCTCTGTCTCTCTGTCCCGTTCGTTGTCGCTGGGACGGAGAAACGGCAGACTGGGTTAGGTTTGTGTGCATAAAACGACGAGGTCGACTGCAGGGGCGGTGGGGGGAGGGATGAACTGTTCTGAATGAGTGACGGGAAGGGTGAAGAGGACGGAAGGGTTATCGCGGAAATGGCGAATGAGGTTGGGGCACTATGGCGGGCGAGGAGACTTACGTGAACGCTTGAGTTTAGAAAGAAAATGATGGGGATGGAACGTGGGGGGCGGGACAGTGGATCAAAATTGGGGAATTGGATTTTGGGGGAATTTTTCTTGAGGGGATGTGTTGGAGATTCAGGACTGGAATTTTAGTTTTTTAGGTGGGGTTTCACAGTTTTTCGGTGAGGATTTGGGGATAAACTGTTGTATTTTGTCTGATATTTGGGGTAAGAGCTGCGGAAATTGTTAATCATTGGATTTTTTGTTGAGATTTTAAGAAGTTTTGTTATTGGAAAATCATAATATGATGACAAAATCAAATCGAGGGGATCTATTGGAGATTCTAAAATGGAATTTTTGTATTTTGGAAGATGGGCTTTCCCATTTTTCTTTGAGGATTTGGGGATAACATGGAATTTCTATTTAATTAACTGAAGTATTTCGTCTGAAATTTGTGGTACGTTAGAAAATGACTCTTGAAATTTCAAGTGAAAAAGCTTGAAATTCTTAACAATGACAAAGTTACATGAACTTTCTGTAGAATTCTTCATTGACGAATCAGTTAATCTCTTGAATATCCGAGTAATTCTCGATTTTCAGATCCATACGGCACTGAAAAACCTTGAAAATGTTGGAAATTCAGCCAATAACTTCCCTAAGTTTTCAATTTATTGAAAACTGAATTGTATGTGATGTTCAATTTTCACGATGAGTTTGAAAAATCATAATTTGATGGAAAAATCGAGGCAAATTATGAATTTTAGCTGAATTATTCAGTAAAAATGAAATTTAGTGAATTTTGAATTTTTTTTTCAATTGATAGAAAACGTTTTCACGTTGAATTTCGCTCCCCAACTAGTTTTTTTTACGAAGAACTTGACCTACAATGATCTCCTCTCGTGAATTATTTTTCAAGATTTTTGTCACTCATAAATCGTGTCAGCAGATGACTGAGGAATTAAATTTCACATTTTTCATCCGGGATTGGATTTCACATCTTTCGCTGAGAATTTGGGATTAACAAACTGCAATATTGTGTATGAAATTCATGGTACAACTTGCGGAAATTAATTATTGCCTTCTTATTTAATTATTGGTTTCTCCGTTGAGATCACCAGAAATTATGAAAATCTATGCGAATTCCGAATTTCAGCAAAATTAATCCGTAAAAAAAATATATTCTGGAGTTTCCCAATTTTTCAAGAATTGATAAAAAAACGCTTTCACTTTGGATTTTTCTCCCCGACTAGTGGTGTGGAAGGGCCCGCCAGCTTGAGTTGTTCACCGTGAATTTCCCCTAAAATCATCCCCATCTCGTGAATTATTTTTCAATATTTTTGTCACTCTCATTACGAGCACACGAAGTGGAGACTTATCGACGACGATGGGAGTACCAGCTTATAGAGTACTTTGAAGCTTCCACCACCGCATCGAGTAGACTAGCGAGTCATGAAGTAAAGGAGGGGTTTGAGTGAGAGATCTCCTCGGAAGGTACTCTAAGAAGCCTTTGTGCTTATGAAAGCTGCAATCCGACGACACGCACGCCACAGAGTAACGCCTCCAGAGAAATCCCCTCGCAACTTCAGCCACCTTCGCCTAACGAAAACTTGGAATTAGCGATCGTGTTATCCTCGTGTACAAACTCGACAGCTAATTACACATAAGCATGGAAACAAAAGGGTGGATAATTTCGTCATAGCGGAGCGCAGAAAAAATATCGAATTAGTAATAACGACTTCACGGTTTCCATCGATTCTTTCATGGAATTGCGAATCTACAATTATAAAATTCATCTAAATACCAGGAAAATTGTCACTTGATGAAAATATCCAAAAAGTGTACCGGAAATTTCAGTAAAAAAACGCACACACAAAAAAATGCAAATTTTTACTGATAAGAATGAATAGTCCGGACCGGGATTTCAACTCGGGACATTCCGACTATGCATTACAATGTGTAAATAATTTATTCAGTCTTCATTTGTATATCATTTGCAAGCTATTCTTGTCTCGGAGACAAATTCACTAGCGAAGTGGTCAAACGGTTCAAGTCAAGTTAGTCTTTAGTCGAGTTTTCCAGAAATATTTCCGAATTTAAGGGAGATAGAGAAACTTTCATAATAACCTTTTTTGTAGAGTGAATTGAGTGCTACTAAAAAGGTTATGAGAAAAATTTTGCTATCTTCCTTAGATTTCGAGATATTCATTGAAAACTGGCCATTAGGCAAAATCGACTTAAACCGTTTGACCACTTCACTACTGAATTATGAAACACTGTTATCGGGAAAAATTATCCCGATATTCTTGTCTCGTTTGAAGTAGTATGGTCACGGATCGATTTCCAAGATTAAAATATGAAATAATTTTTTTATGAAAGTTAATATCAATAAAAACCTCCTGGTACAATTTGTGGTACATTGATAGTTTAGTATGGTTGATAAGAATTAATGAAAAACTAGATTTTAACAGTCTTATGGGCAAATCACATTTTTGGGTGGTTTTTATGATAAATCGAAGATTTAGTTATGAAAAAAATACAAAAAAATGAAAAAAAAAAAAAAATTTACGACCATCGATGAAAATTATTGACCGTTTGGGACTTTAGTTATAAATAATTCCTGCTCTTCGGTGTTCGGAAATTGCGTGTCGAGTAGATGCGGCAACGACGCGTTAGTGGAGTGGGGACAAGCGGGCATTTCAAATCTCGTTTTCCCTACGCTGTTAAGTTATAGCGTTGCCACACATAAAACGACGCTAGTTAAAGGAGGTACATTATTTAACTAATAAGTGAAAAATACTAAAAATAATCGATTAATTCTTATATTCATAAATTTTATAATTCACAAGGAGAATTTTCAATTATAAATCATAGTTTTTTGATTAATTTTTTTAGAGTTTCTTGACGGACACTCAACGTTCACTTTGGAGAGTGACCATACTACTTTAACTCATTCATCACTCATAACTCACGTCCTTGCTATATTCTTCCAAACGTTTTATTCAATATTCCCGTGTTAATTATTCAGAATGCGCCTGGAATTTCGAAAATCTTGGCACGCACACCTATCATACCATGAAGCTCTCGCCAAGTCATCGGATTTTCACGAGACTGTCTAAACAACTTTGGCCCGATCCTCCTCCTTCATCCAGTGGATCCAACACCTGGGATATCTCTATCCCGTCCACAGTCAGGATGACAGGCATAGTTTTCCCACCTTGGGTTATGTCCCAACTACGCTGCGCCCACACGTCCTATCCCTCTCATCCCCATCTCCACGTGATTCTCAGCGTTCTTGTCACGTAGGATAAATACATACCCCTTCTCCCCTCAATTTCTGGCTTCCTGTACCATGAAACCGCGACACAGTTGGCAAACTCGTCGTTTCAGTTCCCACGGCATCCATACGGAATGGTCTACGTCCGTTCGGGGTTTTCGTCAAAACCATCATTGGAAACAATGTCACCTGAATACCAAGACATTATTCAAAAGCCCGGGGTGGAGTGTGACGATTCGTTTGAACGAGGGGTGTCACGATTCTCTCGATTTGGTGATCCAATCGTAAAGTTTTGGTTTGATCCATTTTTATGGGAATTTTAATGATTTTGGTGATCATTAAATGCTTGATGTACACGAAGGGATAATTTGCGAAAAATTATTCAGAAAAACATGACGAATTTTAATTTCTGGAACCCAATTGTGGAGCGAATTGTATAATTTGATGAAAAATCCGCTCAATATTATTTTTTGGGGAAATTTGCGGCATATTTTCTGGATATTGTTATGGAGTGACAGTTTCACTAGAATTACAAGGAATTTCGTCGTTGATATTTCTCAATTTGAGGAAAAATTGATGGTAATTGTAAATTTCAGTTCAGTTATTTGATGGAAAATAATAGAAGTCAGGAAAATTCAGCATATATTCAAATCATCCTGAATTTTCAATTAATTGAACATTTGAAAATATATTTAACTGAATTTGCCCAATTTTTATTCATTTTTATGGAATAATTGAACTGAAATTTGCAGTTTCCATTGATTATGCCATCAAATTTGGAATTGTCAATCACGAAATTACTTCAAATTTCCGCAACATCATTATGTGCTAAAGGTTTCCAAGCAGTGTCTCTGAAATTTCCGCCAAAAATTGTTAACTGTGGGACATAATCCTAAATTTCAAGAACTTTGTCTCCAAATTTCAATGATTTAATCTTTACAGTTGAGGGTAATTCTAGTTCGTGTCCAGACACCCAAAAAATTTGGAATTAATTTCTAAAAATTAAGAATCAATTCCTAGAAATTACTCAATTTAAGACAAAACTAATTATTTAAAAATTGGAATTTTTAAGAGTTCTTAGAAATTATTCAATTTAAAGAAAAATTAGTCATTTAAAATTGGAAACTTTCAATCACAAAATTACTTGAAATAGCAAAACTAAAAAATAATGTGAATCCACAATGAAGGTGATTTCTAGCTAGTATCAACACTCCCAACAAATTTGGAATAAATCTCAAAAAATTCAGAATCAATTCCTAGAAATTGCCGATCCACCCCAAAAAATGAAATCTTTTCTTTCTCATCATTTCTTTGTTAATCCACTCTCGTATTCTTCTTCTTCTATTCCCCCAATTCCGTGAGACTCACAACGTCTGATGAAACGCCGGTACATCCCGCCGCGGGATGATAAAATAAAAAAATGGGAGAGAGGAGAAGGGGAGGGTTAAAAATGCCTGGGGATGATCTCAGGTCCGTCTGAATATCGTTTCTACCCTCTGAGTCTATCCGAGCGTAGCCCCCGAGCCGGAATAAATGAGTAAACGTTCATAAATTAGCGCTCGATTTCCACGTTCCCTCTCCCCCTCCTCGCGCCGTCTGTTTACCTCCGAGTCTACTTCACCTCTCCCACCCCCTGCCAGCCCATACCTTCGCACTCATTCAACCTCTCTCCACCTTTTCTTATCATTTTTTTGTCCGTTATTTTCCATTCGCCTGGAGATCTCTCTATTCTTACTCTGGAGTGCACCTTTTACGGAGGTACTATAACGACTTCAACGATGTGCCAATGGTGAAAGGAGTAATGCAGTATTTTTCATGCTCAACATCAAAGGGGGTGTTTTGGATGAAGGAAATAAGAGTTGGTTTCCTTTTTTTCCTTCGTTCCTCCGTCATAATTGCCTGTTCGCTATAGACGAAAATAAATAAAGTAAAATTTATCGTGGAGTTGAGATGTTCGGGAGAGGTTGCATTATTTGGTGAGATTGGGGGGTCAGAATTAAATGAGTCGAGGGTTGAAAATGTCGTACATTGAGACAAACTGTTACTTTTGCCAAGGAATTATCTTGGTAGAACAATCTATTTTTTAGGAGGATATTTCTTCAGGCTAGGCATTCCCACGTGGTGGACAGTCATTCCCAGGTGGTCCATCTCGTAATATTACAATTATGTTAAATTATGAGATACTTATGCTACATGTGCACTTCACTAAAAAAAAATTGCTTTTGACAAGCATATTTACTAAGTGCAAGAAAATTTACTTGGCATTAACATGTCTTATGAAAATATTTATGTACATTTACTTGTGGCAAGTAAATTTACATAAATATTTCTCAGTGTTGAATGAACTCTGATGATAGAATGATAAAAAAAATAGAAAAAATCCTGAACTTTTTCAAGAAGCGTTTTTAATTGAGATTCAGAATGAGTTGAAAAAGTGGAAATTACAAATATCTGATTCGCTGTGGCAAATTATCTATTAGCTGTCATTTTCCTTGGTGGAGAACAAAACACTAACTCCTCATGGGAAATGACAGCTAGGTATCTCAATTTTCAAAACAGTGGTATGTAGCCATCGGCCATTTTCAGATGACGAAAGATGAAAAAAAACATCGAGATAACGTTCGAAAGATAGTACACCCGGGCCTTAAATAAATATTTTACTAAAGATGAAAGAAACGTGAAGTTGTTTTACATCGAAATATCTCGAAACTGCCTGACCGCTAATCTTTAATTCTGATTGGTCAGTATATGACATGAAGTTATTGACAAAAAAAAACACGCGGCATTTTCAAATTCTTTAGTGACATAATTTCAAATTCTTCAGTGGTAAATTTTTTTTTCACGTCATATATATTATATTTCACATGTATATATATATATATATATATATATATCATCGGTGAAATTAATAAATTCTGTCCTTTTATGGAGACCGATTATTTAAAAAAATTGAAGATAATTAATCGAAAATGAAAAATTCTTTATAGGTTCTTTTACTCTACTTCGCTATTCACTTCAATCATTAGTCGAATTCTCTTTGATTCATTATCAATATTTATAAGGTATTCATGAGAAAATAAAATTCAATGAATTCCATTTCTTCATTTCAACAAATGAATAGATCAGCGCGCGCATAGATCGTGTAAATAAAAATAAATGAAAATAATAAATTCTGTTTCTCGATTTCAGGTCGACCGGGTACAGATTACCCGGTCCTGGGTAGAGTGCCCTACACAAATTTCTACTGCGACGATCAAGAGTACCCCGGTTTCTTCGCCGACGTTGAGACCCGCTGTCAAGGCTGGCATTACTGTGATATTGACGGAAGACAGGCGACATTCTTATGCCCCAACGGCACACAATTCAGTCAGGCTGTATTCGTGTGCGACTGGTGGTTCAATGTCAGATGTGAATTGAGTCCAAAATTGTATGCCATCAATAGTAGACTGTATCAGCGTCCAACGGAGAGCCCAACACGACCGCATCGAGTCATCACCAAGGAGCTGCTCGAGAATATCTTCGTGAAGAGGAAATGAAGTCTCTCACTCCCTCCGGCGAATGGAAAAAAAAAATCTACCGATGCTTCTGCCAGTAGAGAGAGGTGGCGAGGGGGTTTAAGTAGTCAAGGGAATAAAGAGTTTTACTACTTGAAGAAGAAATTTAGTGGCAAAAAAACATGATGAGCTCTCCCTTATTTCTATCGAGCGAGATTTTCATTGCTGGAAGCGCCATTCAACCTCCCTGGGTTCTTAATACTTGATGAGGTCCCGGAGAGGAGTTTCAGGGATGCGAGGACGAGGGATTTCCTCCGTCGTTCTCCTCTTTTTGGTCAACGTGAGAGGTGGAGTGCTCTTATATCGGGTATGAGTTGTCATTTGTTCTCTTGTTGGGAACTCTGCGTGATTTGGCCCATGTTGGATGGGGGAATTGATTGGGATTTAGGTGGAGTGGGGAATATTTTTAAGATTCTAGGGGGTAAGATTAGGGTTCAGGAAGGTCGTGCGATACAGATTGGGGGGTTTTTGGGGAAAATTTCGCCAGTGGGAGGAAAGTTTTGAGATTTTTCACGTAATTGGGGATTTTTGGGGGATTATCGAGTGATCTTGAAATTGTTTCAACGCGAAAAATCCTCCTGTGCACGGGAATAAAGACGTTGCTGAGTTGTGTAGATTAATTTTTCTCTTTTACAAATGTTCGGGAAACGAAGAACAAGAAAAAAGAAGTAAAAGCAAACCAGAAATGAAAACAGTTGCCGACAGATTCTATTAACGATGGGCGAGTATAAAAAAAAAATCAACGGTAAAAAAAGAGTGCGGAGAGGGTGGGGGAGTGAATCACAGAGGTTGGCAACAGCGAATTGATATAGCCCTCGAGCAGATAATCCAAAACTAATTCAATCGTCCGGAATACCTGGAAAATTTAATTCCGAGCCGTCTAACTTTTATCAAGTTCCTGACGTGGCCCCTGGCGTGCCTCAGCGAGTATGGATGTGCCCCCGCATGGGGGAGAGTAGTGCACCCCACTTCTCGCGTACAAAAACTAGAGAGAGAAAGAGAGGGTGGAGAGAAAAAAAAATATCTGGTGAATACAACGGAACGGAGGCTCCATGCCAGTTGCAATTTCAAATTTAAATTGAGAAGAATTCAAAGTTCAAGCCATTTCATCTGGAAAATAATTTCTCAGGGGTATTTTGTCTTCCAGTGAATTATTGTCAATTTTCATCTTGAATTGTTTTAATTATAGAAAGAAAATGAATCAAAGTGCTGCAGTGGTATATTTTTTTAATGTAAAACAGATTGTCTTGCATTTAATGGTTGAAAACTGAATTAAAAAATTTGATGGAAGGATGTTTGTTTTGATCATTCGAAAAGAAGTGGAAGTATTTGTTTTTGTATTTGTTTTGTTGCTCTATGAATTCGATGAAGCAAATAAATTAATGAAAAATAATTTAAAACCTCAAGGTAAATCAATTTTAATTAATTCAAATAAACCATTTTTCTCGTTTATAAAGAACTTTTATAAAACAACATGAGAAAAAATTAGTTCTGCCAAAAAATTATAGGGGAGGATGGGGCAAAACGGCCCCCCCTCAATCGTCAATATTTTCCGATTCAATAATCCGATTGGGATGAGTTAGAGCTCGTTTTGAAGAATGAAAAATTATCTTCAAATTGAAGTTGAAACTGGGAATTTTCACAATGTCATTCACATGTTATTGACAATTGAAGGGGGGCCGTTTTGCCCCACCCTCCCATATGTTCTCCTGAGGAGATGTTTTGTCGTGCTGAATCAATTTAGTTGTAGACAACAAAGAACAATTCTATCAAAACATGATAATTCTCGTAGGAGTAATTGTTCTCGTGAGACATTTATATTTCTTTTGGGTACACCGGGAGAAATTCTCTAGAAAAATTTTAGGTCTAGCACGGAAAAGCGAGCGTAAAGTGACGGCCAGGGAAAGATTCCAGTGCTGGCACAGGAAATTCTAATGAGTAGCACGTGAATTTTTTCCGTTTTTGGATGAAATTTTTACAGAAATCCCCAGTAATTTTATCTTAACAGTACTAAAATTTTTCATAGCCAGTGTATTACGATTTTTTTTTAGTACCAGCACTAGAATTTTTCAAATATTCTCACGTGGAACACATAGTTTTTCAGCGGAGCAAATTTTTTCTCTCAGTATAAATCAAAATCAAATGACTCATCAAATTACCGAAATAAATCATCATCCCCCCCGGAAAATAAAATCCCCCATAAAAACTAAACATAAACCCCCAGCATTTCGATAACTTTTTTTATGCCCTCATTTATCGAAGTCTCAGGTGGCACAAGAGATATCTCAACATAGAAGTTTGAACGAGCCCTCGAATCACCTTTATATATACGTAATGTCCGCAAAGCCAACTCCCGCCGTTTATCCAAAATGCCCATAAACCGCACGACCCCTCCTCCTTCTCCTCCGCGCCCTCGCCGCACCGTCCCAGCCAAAACCCCTTTAGAAAAGCGTCACCAGAACAAAAATAAAAACCAAACAATTTTTATTCTCCCCTCCCCTCCCCCCTCGAGATAAAGAACGTACGTACGTGCAACCGGATGGAATCCATCAGAGAAGAAGGTAATCAGTTGAATCTGCAGCGGAAAAAGGCACCAGAAAGTCCCACTCTCTGTGCTGCATGTGCCTCAACCACTTTCCTAAATCCAATCTCCCCAACTATTCCACCTCTCCCTCCCCCTCCGGCTCTCCCCCTCTCCCTCTTCGCACCCCTTCAATACAGGTGAACCAGTCGACAACTGACGTTGGCCAAAACCCCACCTTTTCAATCTCTCTCCTCATTTTTCCAGCCCCAGAAAAATGTATATATTTTTTCCGATAAAGTTGAAATTCTCACATTTAAAAGTCACCCCGTCTGACTTGTCAAGTACCTGCACTACTTCAGACTTTGTGCGAGAGAAAAAAATACTGAGAAAACGCGCATCAGTACCGACTTGAAAAGAAATATTGCACCCTGTGATATTATCGATAACTTTTTCTCTCGGGTTTTGTTATGAAAAAAAAAAGTGAGGGAATATGAGAGTGGGAGAGAGAGGGAAAAGGTGATATAACTTTATCGTTTAATCGCAACGGCGACGAATGTCACTGGAGCCTGGTCCAGACGTCAATTGGGTTGGATAGGGAGGCAGGGGATAGGGGATTTGGGGAGAGTGTCAAGAGTAGTTTTTTTTCAAGTCTAAAGTGGCCATTTACTCCCAAAACTCGTCTAATAAAATTAGAATTTAATCCATTTGGAAGGGTATTACTAATTCATTAAGAAATGTAACATTATTTTTTGCTAGGGGACTATAGTAATCAAGTAATAAGTAATCAAGGACTACACTCGGCACGCTGGCAATTTACTGTTGAACAGAGTAATAATTGCGAGTCGGTATAGTAGAAAGTGGTACAATAAAAATAAAAATTAATTTGGTACGAGTAAAAAAGGGGTTTCGGTATGCTCCTCGATTACTATGTTTGCATTGCAATTTTTCATTTTATATTCCCTCCGTGTGGCTCCTCACTTATGAACAATTTGGTAATTTTTAACGCATTTTAATTCCACTGAAATCGTAAGGAATTTCGTCACTGAAAATTCAGAATTTCAGGGAAAAATTGATAAGAATTGTGAATTTCTGTTCAACTATTCCCTGAAATTGAGTAGAAATTAGGAAAACTCTGATGAATTTATTGGAAAATTATGAATTAATTGAAAATGCATCGTAATTCGACACCGAAAATTGAAACACTGAGAGAGAAATCTGAAGTTCGATTTACAATAAGAAAACAGTTGAGGCAGTTTTGGTGAACGATACGATCTTTTTTTGTATGCGACACATAACATTATAGTACCTTCACAAGCGTAATTTGTGCAAATCAAAATACAGTTAAACTAACCAAAGTTCAAAAGTAACCACGACAAATCTGTCGTGAGTAGAACTATAAAATAGTTGCAATGACTACATTCCACTGTAGTAATCACTTTTCCGGCCATAGTTACCGTAACCCATGCAAAATTGTTGAGGACTTTTTGACTATAGTTCGATGGTGATGGAATATAGTCAGAAGAATCATATTTTTCTCTCAGTGAATAACTTGAGAAATTATATTCATTGAATTTCCAGTGAAAACTAAAATTCCGTGATTTTAGCTCCTTAAATCGCGTTCAATGGCGCTCTCCCAAAAATTCCTAGTCAATTGTCAATGAAATTTCAATTTGTTTCTAACAATGTATTCTCGAAAAAATAAAAAATATTCTCCAAAATAGACTGGAAGAGAGGATTTCGGGAAAGTGTTTCAGAGTAGTTTTTTTTTCAAGTCTAATGTCCATTTCTCCCAAATCTCCCCTATTAAAATCAGACTTTAATCCATTCAGAAGCATATTACTAATTCATGAATCTACTCACTTATAAACAAAATGGAAATTTTAATCATATTTGAGTTCCACTGAAATTTCAAGTAATTACGTTATTGAAAATTCAGAATTTCAAGGAAAAATCAATGAGAACTGTGAGTTTCAGTTCAATTATTTCCTGAAAATCAGCAAGTCAGGAAAACTTCGGTAAAAATATTCGTGAATTTCCAATTAATTGAAAATTCATTGTAATTCGGCACTGAATACTCATGATTTCACCAAAAACTCAAATAGTTTGAGGAATTCAATGCTATTCCAAAATTTGTAATTTCATAGAATATTCAGTAGTAATACTACAAGTGCTTCAAAATTATCGGATATTTTCCGATAGCTTCGTTGCCTAGGAACAATTGTGTCAAATTTTGCAGGTTTAAAATTTCTGCAAAATTTGACAGTCGTTACTAGACAGGGAAGCTTGAGGAAAATATCCGATTAATTTTGAAGCACGAGTGGTATTTGACGGATTATTTTTCCACTCGGATTTCGGCCAAGCAGAGTGTAGTGAACAGCATCCGGATACATTTACACAGCCATACATTTACAACCCACTTTTTTGTTTATCTCTCCCACGGAATATCAAACCTGAAATGCGTTGATAGATGAGAAACATTTGAAAAGCGACTAGTGAATTTCCGTCGGAATTTTTTTAGAAATTTCGGAAATAAAACTGTTTGACAGCCTCAAATACTGCGCTCTGATTGGCTGAAATCTGAGTGAGAAAAATAATCAGTGAAATCTGAAATTTTCCGATTTTGCCCCCTCAAATCGTCTTCAATGTCTCTCTCCCAAAAATTCCTCCTCAACAAAATTTCCATTTCGCCGTCTCCCCCCGAAATTTCAATTTTTTCACCAGTGTATTTTCGAAACAATGAAAAATATTCTCGAAAACAGACTGGAAGAGAGGGAAAAGGTGATATAACTTTATCGTTTAATCGCAACGGCGACGAATGTCACTGGAGCCTGGTCCAGACGTCAAATGGGGTTGGATAGTGGTGCAGCTGGGAGCGGGAGGGTAGAAAGGGGGGGGGGCTTTGGTATGAGGTTTAAAACCCTCTGGAAATAAAGCCAAGTGACAAAGAAGGATATACGACAGGCTCATATTACGGCCCGACGCGTTTAATTACCACGTCCTTTAAGGGCCCCCCCTCCCCCCCGCCGCACAACACACCGAATTGAGCCGTAAAACCCCGGTACCGGAGCTGCACTGTGCCCCGTTTACGAGCGTTGCAAAGTTTTGGCTCTGCCATTCCGACCCCCCTCTCTCTCTCTCGCCGCACATCACCGGCAAAACCGGGCTCAGACCCTCTCTCGTCACTGGTTATGCTTCCTCGTCAGGTTCGCTCTTGGCTCCCTGGGGTTACTTATGAACGGGGGGCGGGGCAGGAGGGAATGGAGGATGAACGAGGGGGTTGCGGTACTGTTTTATCGGTTCTCGGGCATATAGAGTTGGAAAGTAATCTTCTTTAGTTGAGGTGAAAACCGGTAGACGCCGACTCTGCGGCGAGCGGAGATCGGTAACGAGTGGCGGGAAGGGGAAGGGGGATCTTCAATGGGGAATATGAATTTGGGGGAGGGGAGGGATTGAGGTCAGGGGAGGGGAGGGAATTTTTATATTTCGGGGAGACGAATGGTGCGGAGTTTTTGGGGAGATGTTGGAGGTTTAATTTGCATGTGGAGATAAAGCTGGGGAAAAATTATTGAAGAACTCGGGGGATTGCGGAGGGAAATTCTGGTCTGGGTGTTTTTACTATGACGGTGATACTGTGTGCGTTTTTTATTTTGGATTAAGGGAAGAAATGTGGAAGAGACGGAGCTTTCTCCGCTTGCTGAAATAGGTCATTTCATTCGTGATTATTATTTTCACTTTATAAAAAGTATTCATAGTATTTTATTTTTATAATGTAGTTGGTAATATTTACTCATAATATTTATGCCGGAGAAGGTAAATTGCTGCAGAGAGGTGACATTTTGAAACTACCATTGAGAATATAACTTGAATTATCATTTTTTATGAATATTTATGAAGTGACGGTACTGTATTTTAAGCAATAAAATATAGCACCGCCACTTCAGCAAAATTTTAAGCAATTTCATAATTGAAAATTCACAATTTCATGAAAAAATCGATGGAGACAGTAAATTTTAGTTAAATATTCCATGGAAGCTCATTGAAATCAGGAAAATTCACGTGAATGTCTTCTTGAATTTTGAATCATTTGAAAATTTAGAGTCATTCAGAAATTTCATGATTTTTTGCTCCCAAAAAAGCCAGTTCTGTGCTCAACGAAACAAAATCCCCCAACACGAAGTATTATCCATTAAACTTTTTCTCTCCGTGTGAAAATGACGATTGAAAATGCACTACCGTCAAATTCAACTACCAGTAATTCCCCATAAAATGTCCCATCCGCCAAAATGAAACATCGAACGAACGAAAAATCGTTCAGAAACTACCCAAAATAACCCCCCCACATTTTCCCATTTTCATAATCAATTAAAATCCCAAATACACTGTTAAAAATTTTTGTCTGAAATTTGGGAAAACTTTTACAGTAAACTTAAACTGGTACTTCTTTCAACTTTTTTTTCACATTTTGGATATTTTTATCGAATTCAATTATCACAGAAATTTGAAGGAATTTAGTAATTGAAAATTTAAAATTTTGTGGAAAAATCAAAGAGAATTGTAAATTTTAGTTCCATTTTTCCCTGAAAATAAAGAGAAAACCTGAAAATTCCAGAATATATTTACTGGAATTTTCAACCTCAAAACCTGAAAATTCCGGTCAAAGTATTCGGGAATTTTCAGGACAGTGACGCTGAATGCGATTTAGGAGGAAAAAATCATGAAATTTCAGATTACACTGAAAATTCAATGTAGTTTGGAACTGAATATTCATATTAGATTAGAAATTCAAATAAATTAAGAAATTCTCGTCTTTATGCTGCTTAAAATTCAGGAATTTTACTGAATCTTCAGTGAAACCTTGAATTTCACGATTTTTTTCCCCTAAATTGCATTCCGTGTCACTGTCCTGAAAATTAGTAGTCAACTGTCCATGGAATTTCATTTTTTTCCTAACAGTAAACTTGCTTTCCTGCTAATAAACCCGAGGCACCCGGAGGGCAGGCATCGCACCAGACAACGGTTAATCAATGGGCTTGGATAAGCACCGGAAAATCCAGCATGCGTTGATTGACAGGGCAGTGCGGTCTGGCAGGAGCTCGAGGCTTCCCCAAAACAGTCAAAAACAAAAGAAAATGAAACGAAAAAATAAAAATCAGTATCTGCACCGTCAACATTTCGAGTATTCCCCCGCTTTCAAGAATTTCGCGCTTTGTTTACGCGAACGAAAATAATTGTTCAAAACGATTTGTACGTAAAAAAACGGCTTGAAAAAGGTTAAACACGAAATATAAAATGAAAATAAAAAAAAATCTCTGCAATCACGCGCCGATGAGTCTGATCGAGTGTGTATCGGATTTGGGGATGCTCCGCCCCACTGATTTTTACGTTTATTTATCCGCAAAAAAAAACAATTTCCACTCACTTCCGCCCCTTCTTCGTACCCTCTTTTTATTTCCACTCGCGGTACTCGAGAACTGCCCGCTTTTTGCCTTCAAACCATGTTTTATTTTATAAACAAGTGCATTGGGCACAGGGTAGACGAGTTGAAATAATTCATTCTGCTGCGAGCACGATTAAAACATTTTATGTATCATTCGATTGTGCTGGGGCACTGGGTTTTTGTAATTTATTTTTCATTTATTGTTTCGTTTTTTACCGTGCTTTTTTGTAGTCAGGAATAATTGTTTTGAATAATCATCCCTCGGGCGAGCATCAGCAGCTGCCAACGACGGTCCTTTGCAAATTTCGGGATTAACCTCCCGGCTAATTTGAGAATATTTTTTTTCAGTTGCAATTGGAGTATTGGAGTGGGAGTTTTATTTCGATTTGTGGGAATGGAAATTTAATCGGGAATGTGAATGAAATTTTATTCACATTTCGGATGTTTTAGAGCGATGCTGAGATTAAATTCATTGTGAATAATTATTCTGGTGTTAATTGGATAATAAAATTAATTTTAAAAAGGAGGGAAGAATTTTTTTTTAATTATATAAATTGAGGCAGAGTGAATGATTTACATATTGGCGTCTTGATAATTTGACGAATGTCATGAAATACAACTAAGGAATTATTAGTGAATGAAGGCTTAATAATAGGTGACATATTGTTGGAATAAAATTGGAATTTCATGGACAGTTAACAAGTATTTTTCAGGAGAGGGACATTGAATTCGTTTGACGAAGAAAAAAATGATTAAATTTTAGATTTCACTGAAAATTTGTGAAATTCCAAGTATTCATTTGAATTTCCCAAATTTCTATTCATTTTCATATAATAATTGATGGAATTATTCTATGAAAATTGATGGAATTTTTAATTTTCAATGATAAAATATCGTGAGATTTCAGTAAAACTATTCCCCAACATTTTTAACAGTATAAATAAATGCTGAAAATAATAAACTGATTGCGGTGTCACATGGATAAAATACAATGGGAAAAATTCAGAATGTCATCAGAATTTCCACTGAAAAAATCCATGAGATGAGGAAAATTGCGCGTTTTTCCTGCGAAGAGCACAGAATTTTTTTCTTTTCCGCCGTCAATTGTTCATGAATTCTTTGTAAATTCAATTATCCAGCGAGAATCCTGAGATCTGTGTGATTCGTCTCTGCACAGGGAAAAAATAAAGGAAAGGACTGACGAAATGACACTGGAATAGAATAATTCGCAAGTTTCTATTATTTCTCGCGTGAACGAATGCGGAATATTCTAAACATTCGCAGCGTTTTCCTTATTCAATTGGCACTACTAATGGACAACTGTACAATTCAATTAATGTGACAATTGTGTATTCCATTAAAATAGCAATTTCGTTGTTTTAATCCAAAAACTCATCATCACGAATAACAATTGCGTAAGAGTTTTTTTACTTTCAATAAAATTCAATTCCCCCCTCACCGCTTCATTACTTCAGAGTGAAATTTAATGTCTAAATAATCTCACCCAATTTCCCCACGATAAACCACTCTATTAGAAATTTGAGGTCGGAAATTGACAAATAATTATTCAACAAATCCAAACACGTTTTCGAGGGCAGTATTTGCGGATAGATTTCACTCGCAAGAGTAATCCCGTAAAGACGGTGTGTAATTTTTCGGGGACACTCTCATCCTTCCGCACGACTCGATATACCAGCCTGACTGACCTGGAAGTGGCTATACGTTTTTATTAAACTCAACGACGTGTTCGACTTTCACGGATTAATGTGACGAAGTTTTTTTTGCGAGAATATGCTCGCACGTGTGAGTCATCAATACGATATATTTGGAGTGTATTTGCGGATGTGGGCCGAAGGACCATCAGGTTGAGCCAAATGTGAACTTGGGAATTAATATTTCGGGAGTAATAACGATCTGACTTGATTAATGTCAAGTTTTGTGGAACTCGCCTTTGCAATTCAAATTTATGTGCTAATCGATTTTTGTGAATTATTAGTCATCAACTCCGAAAATTCTTCCATGAAAGGACAATATCACAAAATTTTATATAAAAATAATTAGCAGCTGAAGATTTCAGTTTTATTATGTAAAAAAATTAATAGAAATTGGGAAAATTCGAATAAATATGGTGAAGCTTTTGGAATTAATTAAAAATCCAACATTGGTGCTGGATATCCATATTTTTATTGAAAATTTTGGTCTCCTGCTGCCCAAAAAAATGAAATCTCATGGAATATTTAGTAAAATCTTGAATTTTGATTCTCTTTTCCCCTAACTGTCACATTAATTAGATTGCTCATTGGCTCGTCAGATACTGTCGACAATTTTCGCTGCAATTTCCGGTATATTTCTCGGAATTTTGAAATGCATTAAAATTCCATTGAAAACCCAAGAAATTCCGTCATTGAAAATTCAAAATTTTAGGAAAAAATCAACGGAAACTGTTAATTTCGGCAAATAACAAATGACTACAAAACAAACAAGAAAATACGGGAGACTTCGATGCTCGTCCAAACCGGAAGTGAAATCCACGCATAGGAAATGCGAAATCATAAAAAAGCGGAATAACAGCTGTTTCCACGACGAATTGTCAAAGTCGTGGAGGCCTCCAGTTCACTGACCTTGGAGTACCCACCGGAGGATGAGCAACGACCTTGCCGAGGGGAGAGGAGGGAAGAGGGGGAGTGAGAGGCCACCAGTAGGCCTGAGTCGGTGAAAGCCCGTTGAGCAAGCGACTGTACACACTCTTGTCGCCTCAATTTCCCGAATAATACTTTCAGCCGCCCCAGATCAATGCGCTTTCAACTTCCGGTTGGTGTCATTATTTAAGCGTTTTTTTAAACAAAATAGAATTAATATATCAGTAGCGAAGTGGTAAAACGATTTAAGTCGACTTATCTCCCAATTGAGTGTTTGAGGAATATTTCCGAATCTAAGGGAGACTGCGAAATTTTCGTAATTTCATTTGTTGTAGCTCTCAATTGGCTCTACAAAAAAGGTTACAACAAAAATTTTGCTAGCTCCCTTAGATTTCGAGATATTCATTGAAAATTGGTCAATAGTCAAAATTGACTTGTATCGTTTTACCACTTCGCTACTGATATATATTTTTTTCTTTCTTGAAAATTCCTTTTTAACGCAAAAAATATAATATTAAATGCTCCTGTTTGGAGAAAAAAAAACTAAAGATATTGTTATCGAAACATTATACATAAATTTACAGTATTAAAGTTTATAAAAAAATTCCAGATATAAAACTTTAACTTTTTTATAAATCTGTTTTTTCATGTAATTAACGGTAAATAAATGCATGTACTGTTGAATAAAAAGATGGTTAAGCCAACAGACTACTTCCGGTCGACATTCCTTTTTTACCAACTTTTTCTGAGCGCATGAAAAATTGAAAATAAAACGTTACAATATTTACCATTGGAGAGTAACAAAGGGACAAAGTGAGAGTTTACTAAAAATAAAAAATATAATTCGTTAATTTGTTTATGTACTGATTTTTTTAAGTAAAATAATGTAAATACTGTAAATAATCTTGTGTTATTGAATGAAAACTCAATTGATTCATGAGAATTAATAGACGTCAGAGAAAATAGTCAATATATTCTTGAACTTTGAATTAATTGAAAATCCCAGGTAATTTGGCACGGAATTCTCGTGTTTAACTGATGATTAAAATAAGTATGAGAACTCTTGTCTTCCCGCTGCCCAATAATTTGGAATTTCATTGAATTTTTCAATTAAATGTAAAATTTCATAATTTTTTTTTAAACAGTGTATCATTCCCTCTCCAGAATCCGCAGGAATTTATCTCTTCATGAATGTAAATATCAAAGAGTATATTTATGTCAGTCACAGCAGTAAAAAAATCAAATTGAAGGGTACAAAAATCATGCACCTATCGCGTTTTGAAAAAAAGGGATTTCATCGAAATAAAAAAGAAAATGGAATATTTATTCAACGGCCACTGATAGCGTATGGGTAGTACCGTAGCGCATGAAACCCACGGGATAAAGAGTGATGAGACAGAGCTGGGTATACGCATCGATGACAAGAGCATGACACTTGTCTGGTCGAGTGTTTCCCTTCCAGCGTCCTCGGATTATCCACGGTTTTAAACTCCACCACGACTGACCGTGTGTTCACCCTCTTCCCCTCCAACAATTCCCTCCCAACGTCACCCCTCATCACCCGAAGGTTTCAAACAGCCCTCGCGATAATAATAGGCGGATGATTTTTTTTCTCTACCCCTTTCAAATGGTAAATAAGCGTAAACTCAACAAAACAAAAATACTGGACGAGAAAAAAAAAAGTTGTAAAGTTATAAACAGATGATAGTTTTTTATCGTTCAGACGAGGGTTCTGGGATCCAGTGGTACGTAACATTTACACGTGATTTAATATTTATACCGTGAAAAAACTATTTCAAACGTGAACTTATGCACGAAGAGGAGTGGATGATGAAAATTGTTCTAGAGATGTGGGTGAAAATTAAGGGGACATGGAAATGCAATGAAATTGTTCTGTTTAGGGGAAAAATGGTAAAATGGTTTTTTCTCTCACAAAGTGTGTAACATTTACACGTGATTTAATATTTATATCATGAAAAAAATATTTTGAACGTGCACTGAGAGAAAAATATAATTCTTCTGACTATATTCCATCTCCATCATATTTTAAACGAGCGCTGAGCGTGGTCACTAGATGGATACCCATCCATCCGCGCGGGAAGACCTCGGGAAAGAAACACTGTTCGGAAAAACTGGAAAGAGCATTTGGGAAAAACAAATATGCGGAAAAAACGGAATGAATTATGAATGAATTAAACGTGAATTTATACACAGGGAGGGATGTATAACAAAAATTCTTCGATAGGTGTGGGTGAAAGTTAAGTGGAATTGTCAATGTAATAAAATTGCTCCTCATGTAGCGGAAAATGTTATTTTCTTAAAGCAAAAAATTATATTTACGATGTTCAGCAGTTTTTTTTCTCTCAAAAATCTGCGTTGACCACAACTTAGACTTAAGACACTCGATGGAAAAATTTCTGGTATATTTCTCGGAAATTGTTTTTCCAGTGACATTTCCACTGAAATTTCAAAGAATTTCGTCCTTTGAAATTCGTAATTCGATGAAAAAATGAATGGAAATTGTAAATCGGACTTCAATTATTCCATGACAATTACTACCAACGAGGACAATTTCTGTAAATACATTCCAGAATTTTCAAACAATCCACAAGTCAGCGTAATTTTGTATTAAACATCCACGTTGTTATTGAAAATTCAAGTAAATTAAAAAATTTGTCTTTCTGCTGGTAAAAAATATGGAATTCCATTAAATTTCCCCTAAAAACGAAAATTTCTTATTTCCCCCTGAATCAAATTCAATATCTCTCCCCAGAAAACTTCTGCCCAACTCTCCCCACACTGAGAAAAAAATACAACTATAATAAAATATAATTTACATAAAAAACCTAAAATATAAATCCAATCAAATTGATTTCATACAAACCAATCCCAAAACGTCACTGCAAAATCTCCCTATAAATTCTTACCTGAACCATATTCAATTGGCAGAATTATATATTTCTCTTGACAAAACAAATTTCCAACCAATTTCCACCAACGCGTCATAAAAGCCAAATTTTCCCTCCCTTCGCCCCAAAAATCCCTCAGAACCCCCCAAAACCCCGCCATTCCCTCAATTCCCCGCCGATCACCTCCGGCATCCCCAATAATCCTCCCCCTATTCCTCCCTAACCCCCGAGATGCCCCCCCGAATACCCCAGAAACACAACAATTGTTAGTCGAAAACCTCTCGCTGCAGTACCCATTTCTCTGAAACATTGCACACGTCTGTTCCTCCCTCCCTCTCCCCTCCCCACTCCCGCACAAGGTACAATTTCGATGAGTACGGACAGTCGATAATGTCTATAGACGAGTGGCAACAGAAGGATCGGAACGCGCGAAATCACAGAAACACGTGTTTACCGGTGAAACCAGGGGGAGAGGGTTTAGATGCATTGCGATCGACGAAGAGAAAGGAAAGCGTTTGAATGCGATTAAGCCAGCGGAGCATCGTTGGATACTGTTTGGGTTATAGTACCCTCTCTATGCCCCCCCCCCGCCCGCCGCTCTTCCCTCGCCCCCTGGGATTGCCCAAAACACACGTATATACCGAGAGCGTCAGCCAGCACAAACCCAAAAGCGTTTTCGCATCTCTCTGACGCTCCAGCTATTAATTAACCGATGCTTCGGCAACTAGCGGTTTTGTATCATCGGAAAGAGTAACAGAGAGGTGTATGAGGAGAACGAATACGAGGGGAGTGAGGGGGAAGGGAGGGGGCGGGTGGGGGTGCAGGGGAATCCCTCTGAATGGTAGTAGAAATGCAAGCGGGGTATTATTTCGTTACATTGCACACGTACTAACCCAACTAGCAAAGGATCGTTTTATCACAAACTTCCGGCCCGATGAGTACGTCTGTAACCGAGGCAATGGAAACTGTAGTGCGTTTGAACGGTACAGCCGTAGCTGTCTATGTTTAGCCAGCTGTACACGGGGAATAATGCGCATATGTGTTGCCTTGATGTTGAGTGGAGGGTATCTTTGAGATGTTAGTGGATGATAATTTGTTTTTTTTTTCGGGTTCTTCGGGAGGAATTTGTGGGAGAGTGGTCAAGCGGTCTTCAGAGCTTTCTTCGGGGTCAAAGGGAATGATAAGGGGGAATGGTGATTTTGAATTATTCAATGGGCGGGGGTGTGGGGGAATGTGAGAAGTTTTGAATTGCAATTTTTTTGGGGGAAAAGGAGGGAAGGAGTCGCTTTTTTTGTTGGGTGACTGCACTCGGCTCAGGATTTCAGAATTCACTGCGGTAATTGAGGATATAAAAGTATCTTTTGCAGTTTGGCGCTGGAGATTCAACCATTTTTAATCAGCAGATTTAAATTTATCAATGTTCAGCGTCATTCAAACTACATTTTACACAGAATTAGTATTTTTGAAACATTCGTTGTTTATAAATAAGTGAAATTATTAAAACGTTCGGAAAGGCGAGACAAAATTTGGAATATGAATAACGATTGCGAACAAATGATTTTATGACGCACGATTTATTGTTTATAAATTATTTATAGAAAATTCACTTTTTAAATTATTTCATCAATTTTCCACCAAATGTAAATTTTCTCATTTTTTTAATCAGCTTTAGAAAATGTTTTTTAACGGTTCAATATTGAAATTCAAATTCAAATCTGCAAAGTTGAAATAATAAAATCATTGTAAAATGTCTGCAAAGTTAGGGTCAAATGAGGCTTAAATGAAAGCTCTGACGTTCGACTAGGCTAATAGAAAAAATTATTTTTCAGATATTTCTTTCTTGGAACAGGTATTACATACTTGAACAAAATTTCAAAATAAATGAGATCTTACGGTGAATATCAATTATTTCTTCTTGAGATACACTTACTTAATTCAAATAAAACAGTCCATGGCGTCAAGTCACACGTATTCACCACAAAAATGGCAAAGTTCTATTTTTTTAAACTTAATATAATCTCCAGTCGAGCAAATTTTAGCTTTCATGAATTGATCGAAAATTCGTACCTAGGAGATGATTACATTGAGGAATGAATTGAATGTTGTTTTCTTGAATGAAGCCGATGTTTAAATTAAGCTTTCCGTACATCACATTGAACGAAATTTCTGCTATCCAAGTTTGTGTTGAATTGCCGTAATCTGTGATTCTGTTATTATAAACTAATGCGATTTTTTAGTCAGGAAATATAAACTTCTTTCAACTCAACGGCATCTTACTACAATCTCAAAGCTTTTTCCGCGTATCAATATTCATCCTGATTCGACATACGTAAAGCTCACTTCAATTATAATTTACTTGGAATAACGTATGATCGTGTTGATTGAGATAACAACGTATTTAGTCATAAGCATAATTTTGATTTTTGAGTAAAACCAACGAATTTCTAAAGTTAGCAAACTTTGTGCTAGAAAGAAATCAAATACTCTCATTATTGCGACAAATAAAAGAAACTTCAATTCTAGAGAAGTTCGATTTCTCCCAATCAAATGTATCTCAAGAAGCGACAACTGGTGTTCACTATGAAATCATGTTTATTTGAAAATTAACAATCAAATGATAGATGGTTCTAATAAAATTCTCTTGATAAAATTATTTTTTTCTCTCAGTGTACCAAAATAGCATTACAAAAAAGCAAGTAAGCATTGCAGGGGGGAAAAAATAGCCAATGTACTTGCATATACTTAATTCACTCATAATTAACAAATACTAAATATTTTGTGTAATCACATCAACCTGAAGCCATAACTTTAATAAATAAACGAATAAATAATTTTTATCCGAATCTCCTGTAAAAAATTACGATACCGTCACTTCAATTTTCTAAGTCGATTCCGTAATCGGCGAGTGACTTATGAGTTCCGTAATTTTTACTGAACATTTCTCTCCGTGTAGTGATGATAATAATTGTTCATCTCGTATCGTTTCATTGATTTATGTTTCGTTGTCCTGTGTCTTTCATGATTTTACACAAGTATAAAATAAATTGTTCAGTCTAGTGGAGACATAGGTGCAAGCGGGAAAAAGAGAGACTGAGATAGAGAGAAATGCTGGCCAGTGATTTTGCACTTGCCTGGAAAATCGTGTAGTTACTGCGCTCAAAAGGATTTACAGGTCCTTCGACGAGTCTCACTCACTTTTTTTTTCGATCCCCGTGGTACGTGCCAGTGGACACGACCCCTCGGCTTACCATGCACACTGAACAGTTTGCACATAATACGGCTTTCTTCCAACACGTTCTATGTACACATTCTGGGTAAGGTTGAGTATACGTGGGCTGGAGGTTAGAGGATGGTATTTCGTTGGAAAAGCCCAGTGGATGCACTTGCGGGGGAATCGAGAGTTGAGACTGTAAGTGGAATTGTGTACTAAAGGTTAACGAGTTATTTGCATTCAATGGATGAGCGATTGATCGATTTTTTTGATGAGGAGAGGGGGATTTTGAACGAATGAAACGATCATTTTGACGATTTTTTGGGGGCCTCTGAGGTTGCGAAGAAATGCGAGTGAAAGAATGCAAAAGGCAATTGGGGTTTGATATATTTTGGAGAATTTTGAAGAATTGTAATTTCATGAAACAGAACGTGTCAATGATTTATTCTTCAGTGATTTGTTGGTTAATACTGGACACTAATTAGAATGGCCCTGATAATCACTGATTTTTTTTCTCTGGAAGTCAGTGCCGTTATCGTCAATGTCCCAGGTAATGCCACTAGAAACGTACCGTGTCTTTAATGAGGGTCAAATAATTATGTTTTTTTCATAATTCGTCAAATCAACGCATCAAATAGACAGTGAATACTCTTTTTCATCATTGGAGATTGATATTCCCTCAAATGAATGTTAAATAGATTAATATTTACGATTTACGAAGAATAAAAAATTCACTTTGCACCGAGATTATTTGTGTACTCTTTCTCGGTAAATTTTAAATTAGCGATGATGTCACTGAAAATTGAGGACAATCACTGAATTTTACATTTACGAGTACCAAATAATTGAGAATAAATTTTTTTCTTCTCGTATACCCTTTAGAGTCTTTACGATTTGTTCCCTTCCCACCCCCCAACCACCTGTACCGCATTCGCCGAAGGACAAGGGAAAACCTCATGTGAGGGAAAAACCTGCCCAGGTACAGTCGTCTCTTGCGAGACTCCCGCTCGACAATGAAACCGTGAGATTTAGAGTGTCACAAATTTTGGCCCCCCCGGCCGGGAATCGAACCCGGGTCTCCCGCATGCCAATCCCACACTCCAACCACACAGCCACCGCCGTCGGTAATAATTGGGAATAAATCACTTAAAAAATTTTCCGTTGAATTTTCTGATAAACTTTTTGGAAATTTTCAGCTATAATACCCCAAGACCTTCAAAATTATTGGATATTTCCCGAATGTTTTGTTTCATAACAACGAGAGGAATTTTATTGCAAAACTGATTCCGATCGTTGACATGCAGGAAAACTTGAGGGAAATATCCGATGAATTTTGAAGGTCGAGGGGTATTCGGAGGACAATTTTTTCAATTCTGATTTTGGCCGATCAGGGTGCAGTGTTCGGGGTTACGGGACACATCTCACCAAAATGTGAGGAATATCTGTCAAATTCGTAGAAAACAATTGACAGGTTACAGGGAAATTATCAGACTGATAATTTCCCTGCAGCCGGGGAAATTATCAGTCTAAAACGCGTCACGGTATCCCGAATACTGCGCTGTCATTGGTCAAAATCAGAATTGAGGAAATTGTCAGCACCATTTAGTTCCACTGAAATTTCAAGGAATTGTATCATTAAAAATTCAGAATTTCACAAACAATTAATGCGAATTGATAATATCACTTCATTTATTCCCTGAAAATGAATATAAATCACTAAAATTCCGATGAATATATTCTTGATCTTTCAATTAATTGAAGATTCAGTATAATTTTACACTGAATATTCATGGTTTCGTTAAAAATTTATATACGTCGAGTAACTATCGTCTTAATGCTACTAAAATTTTTGGAATTTCATGGAATTTTCAGTGAAATCTCAAATTTCATGATTCTTGTTTCCGAATGGAACTTTTGTTTTTGACCGATTTTACGATTTTATAATTTAGATTGCAAATCGTCTGGAATGTTATTAAACGTGAAGAAATTACATTTTTAGGGTCATGTCTGTATGTAGGTATGTGACTTGTTCTCCTAAATGGCATTCAGTGTCACTCTCCTGAAAATTACCAGTCGATTGTCCATACAATTTCAATTTTTTTCCAATAGTGTCCCTGAACGTTGCTAGAAATTTTTTGAAAATCAAGCAATAGTTGTACTTGAATTCTCAATGTTGTGAATTTGAATTCACTTTAAGATCGAATCCTTCATAGAATCTCTCATTCAAATTGAAAATTCATTGGAAATTGGATTTTCCAGATGAGATTATCACTGATATATCGATGACATCTAGAATTTTCAAATTCATTGCGGAAATTGAACATCATATCCACCTGAATTTTCAATGGATTAAAAATTCAGGAAAAAGTTGCTTCAATTTCCAAATTATTAAACAATTTTCATTACCATGTGGACCTGAAAATTGCAATTTCATTGAATACTCCAGAACGCAACTGATTTTTCAATATTAAAATACACGAAAATTTCGTGTGAATGAGTGATTGTTAAAACATCAAGATTTTTAACTAGAAAATTTCAGGAGTAATTTTCTGACAGTGTGAAATATCAGCCGAAAAACTGAACGTCAGATTTTTATCTCCTCACAGACAAGTGTGTGACACGGAGAGAAATTTTTTAGAAAAATTCTAGTGCTAGCACGGGAAAAGAGGCGCAAGTGACGGCCTGGAAAAAAATTCCAGTGCCGGCACTAGAAATTTTATTGGGGAAAACGTGAATTTTTCCCCGTATTTCTGTGAAAGTTTCACAGAAATCCCCAGAAATTTTACCAGAAATACCAAGAAATTTTATCTTAACAGCACTAGAATTTTTCACAGCCGGTGGATTGTGATTTTTTCCAGTACTCGTACTAGAATTTTTCTAGAAAATTTCTCTCCGTGTAATACCACGTGTAATATCCCTCAACCCCGACAAGATGAATAATACAGGATATTCTCACGTCCTCAGTGTTGAAGATTTGCGGGGGTTAGCTGTCCGTACAAGTTGAGTCCTGTGTTGGCTTGAAACGCGGGCAAGCACAGCGCCTCTGACGTATACCCAAGACTCGAAGAGCCGCCACGCAAGGCGACGTACGGTTAATTAGGGTCTCGACAGACGAACCAACTCTCGAGAAAAGCCAACGGTGAATATACCCACCTCCTTCACCTCTCTGCCCGTCCCCCCTTCCGCCCCTCTGTTCCAGTGAATAACAGGAGAGGAGGGCTCAACTGTATAACGTAAATGCGTCATCCAGGGTGAATGAGAACGTCGAACTTCGAAACTAGCAGAGTCCATCGGGGCTCGGGGGAGAGGGGGGGAGGGGGTATTATGGGGGTGGGTCAGTTGTGCGTGGATGAAAATGCGTCTGGTTCCAGTTGCCTCCAGAGAGAGCCCAAGAAACTACTTAGGAAAGATTGTATCCGGTTTCCAATCGGGCTAACAACGAAAATTTGCATTGGTATTACCACTTGGAGCACAAACCACTGGCTCCTCTGCATTTCTACTTGCGCAGGAGAATCATTTCAGGGGAGAATGAAAAGCAAATCGAAGGAGGGTCTCAGGGGGTGGGTGGCAAATTTTTTCTTGCAGTGTCAGACTGGAATATTCTTGTCTCGGAAAGCAGAACGTTGCGCGAAGTTGTGTCGGATTTATCGGAACTGCCTGACCCCTAATGCTTAATTGCGACGGGTGAAGGGGTCGCGTGCTGCTAGTGACTAAAGAAATATGAGGTATTTTCGAAGTCTTCAAACGCATAACATTCTTTGTGGTATAATTTGTGATTTTGCTGTGTTTATTATGTGTGGAATTGATTCATTCTTCTTTCTTGGGGTTTTATTCATTATGTACTTTCGTGATCCCATGGATTTCAATTTCTTAAATTTGTTTGAAGTAACAGAATTTGATTGTCTTCCATTTCTTCATGCGAATATTCATATTTTACCGGAAATTAGGGGCAAACTGCAGAAATTTTTTATATGCACTGAAATTTTGAAGGGTTTTGTCATTGAAAATTTGAAATTTTACGAGAAAATCAACGAAAACTGTAAAATTGAGATTAATTTTATTATAAAAATTTATAGAAATCATGAAAATTCGGGTTTATCGGGGAAAAAAATGAAATGTTATCAAAATCGAACATTAACTTCGATTTCGGGTCACCCTTGGGCATGAAATGTCGAATATTACTAGAAATTCGAAAGAATTTCCCAATTTACATTATTATTCCTCATGGTTTCTATCAATCATCAAGGAGTAATTAAACTATAAAGTATAAATCATCAATTTTTCATGATAAAATTCCTTGAAATCTTATCATTAAGAAATCAAATATTCGATTGATTTTCTGGTCGAATGATCCAAAAATCAATAAAATACTTGATTGCCCTGCGCGGCGAGTGCATGGCGGTGGTGGGCCGGCTTAGCTTTGGGGAAGTTAAGCAGCGCTGAGCGTGATCACTAGAAGGATGGGTGGCCGCGACGGAACCTCTGGAAAACTGGAAGCAGCATTAGGAATTAATATGCTGCCGGAAAAGCGAAATCCGTAAGAAATCGAAAGGTATACGGTAATGGAAAATATAAAATACTTGATTTCATGTTTCAATTACTCCGTGAAAATTCTGAATAATCCGGGAAATTCAGGGACAAAGTGAAAATTCATTTTGTTTCTGAATATTCATGTTTTATTGAAAATTTAATAAAAATGGAAAATTTACGTCTCACTGCCACTGAAAACTCATAAATTTCCTTGAATTCAATCTAAAACTTGAAATTTCACAAAGATTTTTCTTCTAAATCGAAAACTCGTGAGAAATGCTACCATATTTACCATTATCCAACAGTGTATATGCAATTCTACTCAAAAATTCTCAATACTCTTATTGCAACTATATTCTATTGATTTTATAAATAAAATATTGTACCGGATTGACAAAATGTCATCATCATCTCGATGAAATGCCCGTTATTTTTTACTCTCCATGAAAATCGAATATTGTATTTCAAATTCGTCGATTCACTTTCGAATTTTAATGGATAAACAACTGTTTTAGGTAGACTGTACAGCACTCACATATCATCAACAGTGGGGGAGGGGCAGATATGGGGGGGCTCAGAATCATCGTTGTAGTGGGAGTGTCAATGTGCTACGGTTATGTGCGTCGTGAGCATACATTGCAGCGTCACGAAATCGTGAGAGGTGCGCCCGTGCATCAGAGAGCTCTCTCGCGAACACACCAAATCCCATGCATATTTAATCAGCTAGAATTATGGCTCGTCATGTTGCAGTTTTACCGTTTCGAGAGGGATTTTGAATCGCCCGAGAGAATTTCCATTAAATCCCCGATTAATTGTCGCTTATTTTTATTTTATTGAACGTTGTGCGTTTTTTTTTCATAGGGGAGTGATGATACCCGATTGGGGAGGCTTCGATGGTAGTTTCCGTTTTACAAACATACTATTTGGTTTCAATATTTTTTCAGTCGCTGAATTTTCGCTCTTTTCTCATTTATTTTGTTCCATTGCTCATTCATTAGTTTATTTTTTATTCCGGGAAATATTTTTCGCATTTATTTTATTCCATTGTTATTAATTCGTTGGTTTATTTTGAAAGTCGGGGAGACAGTTGATTTCAAAATTTTCAATAATCAAAATTATCCTGGAATTGATTTATTTCATTTTGCTACTCCACTGAAACCTATGATAATTTTTCCATTAAGTTGTGACATCGGTATACTGTCACCAATCTCAAAATTCTACAATTAACTGACCTCGTCAACGCCCAAAATCCGGGATAAAAATGTCCCAGAATGAGTAGATTCACATTCCCCCATGATTTTCTCAATTGAATTACAAAACACGAACTAGTTGTGATTCAAATTATTCAGTTTGTTTCGAAAGAATAAAACAATTTGCCTGGACAATGAGAGCCTGCCGAACGCGTGTGAAAAAGGAGAGCAATTAACCCCGAGCAATTACTTGCGTCATAAAATTCCTGAATAAGAAAAAATGCTCCATAAAAACAGTGATATGAATGTAAATATGCGAAAAAGACACTCTCTGGTTTGAATGAAGTCATGAAGATTTCAGTCAACGAATGAATTATTCATGTCATATATTCGCTTTTTTTCTCCTGACTTGAGCATTTTGCATGTGTCCATCAGCTTTTATTCAATAATAATTTTTTTGTTTCAATATGTAAGTAATTTATTCAGTCGTTATTTTAATATCATTTGATAATAATCGTTATTTCGTTCCGTTAATTTATTTTATTATTCAATTGATGGATGTATTTTTGTGATTTATTGGGAAGGACGAGAGATTATACAATTAAGTAGGGGGCTACGCCCCCTGCTCGTTTCGCTCGCCAACCCCCATTTGACCCTCATATGACCCCCATGATCCTTATACTAGCCCTTGTGACCCTTAATCTGACCCTCAGAGTCTCATTCTGACCTTGATTATACCACTCGTGAGGGATTTAGATCCTTAATCTGACTGTCGTGACCCACATGACCCTTATGACTCTTTTTTTACCCTTATGTCCTTTATTCCAACCCTCATGATCCTTATTTTGACCCTCAATCTGATCCTCCTGACCCTTATTTTGACCCTCGTGTCCTTTATTCCAATACTCATGACCCTTATTCTGATCCTCATGGCCCTCACTATACCATTCGTGACCATGTGGACTCATGTGGACACTTAATCTGACCTTTGCGATCCTTCATCTCTCCCTTCTTAACCTTCTTTGGACCCTTGTGACCCTTATTTGGCTCAATCTGACGCTCATGACCCTTATTCTGACCCCCGGGTCCCTTATTCCAACCCTCATGACCCTTATACTGACTCTCATGTCACTTGTTTTGACCCTTGTGACGCTTAATTTTGAAGTCTTAATTTCGAGTACCAATTTTTATCACCAGAAGTCAATTTTCATTTTTATAATATAGAGAAATATTTCATGAAATATTATCCTCCACCATCTCCAAATGATTCTCGAAACTCTCATTTCATAAAATTTTTGAAAACGAGACAGGATGGGACGGGATAAGTCATTCGTAACTTTCCAAAACAACCGCCTTTGGATTATTAATGACTTGGGGTGAGTATAACGAGCGCAGCAAGTCCACCCATTCTTGAGTTAGTGCTGAGCAAAATGTTGCATAAGAAACTATTTTACGATTACGATCCCCTCGTCCAGGAAATTATTCCAAAACCCATTAATTGAATACGGGAGATGGCTTGGCATCAGTTTCCCAAACATTCCCATCACCTTCCACTCATTCTCGGTCTTTCACCGGAAATAGAAAATGTGCAATATCCAGTCCTTAAATCGTGATCATATTTTCTCACGCATCTCTTGCATACCGGAAACTGCAATCCGTTTTTCTCATATTCATTTTCCTCATTGTATTGGATAATTATAATTGGTGTTAATTGAAGGATTGCGTGCATCTTCTTTCTTCATGTGGTTCCTGGGTGCTGGGTTTCATTACGTTGTGTAAATGTTTGTAATAATTAATTTACGGAAATGGGATCAATACACGGAGAAAAATGTGACATGAAAATTACTATTTTCTATCGTGAGTTTTGAAAAAGGTCTAGTGAATTTTACTTCCTCATCTGGGGGAAAATTACAATATTTACACATATTTTTCCAAACATCCAGCTTAAAAATTTATTGAATGTTGTGTCATAGATTGATTCAGAATTCCGCGATATTGATCTTACTTTGCGGAATTTTCATGAAGTTTTTTTTTTCAAATTAGCCGATTTTAGTAGGAATTACACTATTGCATCTGAACTGTTAAAAATTTCCGGTACACTTCTTGGAAATATTTATCAAGTGACAGTTCCATTTAAATTTCGAGGAAATTCGTCATTGAGATTTCACTAGTGGATAAAAAATTTATGGAAATTTTTAATTTGAAGTAGTATAAACATGACTTAAATTTTGAAGATAAAAATTTGAAATAAATTCTAAATGCAAGTTTATGTGCATTAATACATTCTGGTTAGGTTCGCGCTCAATTGGCAATCTGGTATTGTTGATAATAATCAATTTGACAGTGTCAAAATAACAGAGTCTTATGAGAAAATAAATATTTGGAGGTTAGAGAGAAGATTAAAAATGTAGAACAAAACCAAAAAAAAAGAAAAATATAAACATTTTATATCTAATACGAAAATTATCGTTAGTGTGAACTTGTGATAGATTATTTATGTTTCTGGATACCACGAATGTAGAGGATGCCCTAGTCAAACGAGCAACTGTTGTTTAAGAAAATAATTTTAAATTGAAATTTATTCATTTATAATTTTTTGTACTTTATTTGTAATTTTATTTCAAACTTATTTTTCCTCGCTACACCCAACGACTTACGTGAAGTTTGGATATACTACCTTAAGCCTAGCCATCCCCATTGATCAATAAACTTCAATCCAACCTTCCATCAACTCCAAGAAATAAATTAACAAAATTACCATCAAAAATCCTCAATTTTTCCGTTATTTTTTCTTCAAGCACATCATAAAATCCTCACCCTCCCCCCGTATCCTCAAAATTTCCCGAAAACAACCACAACTCGTACTCAATTGTCCACTCGACTCAATTATAAATTTCCAACTGAGTTTTCGTCCGCTGATTTCCCGGGATCCCACAATTCTCAATATCAAAAACGAAGAAACTAAAAATTGCGGAAAAATGATGAATAAAAGTCGAGTGAGAGGTGATTTTACCAACGTGAAACTTTTAATTGGCACGTGCTATTGCGAGTGGGCACGAGTGAGAGTGAAAAAGTACAAAAATGCTTATATCGAGTAGTAAACGCATCTCACCTCTCAAGTAGAATTGGAAAAACAAGAACAGAGAAGTATTTTCGAAAGTCACACTCTAGTCTCTCGTCTCTGACGTTTTATAGCCGTCATACTGCCGACGAAATGAATAGTTCGAGTTACCTAATTACCCCACGGACTACCCGGCAAATGTAATTAATGATAATGAGGTGAGTAAAAATTGATTGCACTTGAAAAAAAAAATGAGCTCTGCATGTAGCAATTCGAAACGCAAGAGGATAGATGACTGGATTCGTGCAATTTATCCGGGAGAAATGATTGGGTTTTAAAATTTTATTCACTGCATCCTGGTGAACGGCTGGAGCGACAGGGGTCTGGGTAAATCGTAATAATAAGGCGTCTGCCTTAGGGCCCACGAAGGTTACAGCCCGTGTAAACACATCGACGTACGTGTCCTCATGGCTTACACTTTCCCACGGAGCCGTGCCCCAATATCTATGCGCTTTTGTTTCATGTCTTTTGTAGATAAGAATACCCAATGGGAGTCAAATGTAGAAATGGTTGCACGGAGAAGGAAATATCACTGTTGGGAAAAAAAAAATTCAATTTCATGGACAGATGAGTTATTATTTTCCAAACGTAATTGCGGAGCGAACGCGATTTTCGATTTTTTCAGGCCCAATGACATAAAATATTGTGTATCACACGGCGATAAAAGTATTATCTGACAGTTTCCACTGAATTTCCATATAATTTTGAATCGTCGATGCCAAGATTTCTAGAAATTTCAGCCGAACATTGATAACAATACACGTATAACAATAATTTGAGAGTGAATTTCTGTGGTTCCCGGTAGCTTAGTCGGTAAGAGTGCCCGGCGCGTATCTGGGAGACCCGGGTTCGATTCCCGGCTGGGTGAAGCGGAAATTTTTTCTCTCTAAATTCTAATTCTCTTAGAATTTTTTTTTCCGCTGTAACCCCAGATAACGCGCCGGGCACTCTTACCGACTAAGCTACCGGGAACCACAGAAATTCACTCTCAAATTCACCTCAAACACCGCCTAACCTCCTTTAGGCATTAAAGAATTCTAAGAGAATTAGAATTTAGAGAGAAAAAATTTCCGCTTCACCCAGCCGGGAATCGAACCCGGGTCTCCCAGATACGCGCCGGGCACTCTTACCGACTAAGCTACCGGGAACCACAGAAATTCACTCTCAAATTCACCTCAAACACCGCCTAACCTCCTTTAGGCATTAAAGAATTCGAAGAGAATTAGAATTTAGAGAGAAAAAATTCTAAGAGAATTCTAAGAGAATGCCTCCTTTAGGCATTAGAAATTTTTTGAAATTTAAGTAACAGATGCATTTGAATTTTCAATACTCTGAACTTGAATTCAATTTCAGACTAAATTGCTCATGGACTTCCTGATTCATCTTGGAAATTTAATAAAATTAAGTTTTTCATTATCAATGATCATTGAATTTTCAATGACAATTTGCATCTTCAAACCTATCGCGAAAATTAACCAACAGAACGAAAATTCCGAAGGAAAAGTTGCCTGAATTTTCATGATTTTCCGTAATTTTCATTGTCGTATGAACCTGAGAAATCAAATTTCATTGAATATTCAAGCACATTGACTGATTTATCAATAACAAGATCAATGGAAATTCCATGTAAATTATTCGTTCTTAAAAACTTCAAGATTTTTTACTTGAAATTTCACGAGTAATTTCCTAACAGTGTACCTCACGAACCACTGAATGATCTAATTCATATAACAATGACATCACCATGTAAATTAAAAATAAAAAAATTAACGCATTGTTTCACAAAATTCAACTTGTGATTTTCAAAGAGATTACCCCTAACGTCTCCCTAACTGTGAAAGTTAATAAGAAAAATGATTAATACACCTTGTGAACGATTATGGCCCCAACCAAAGCCCAATAAAACCCCAGGAAAGGAGTTCAAAACCACCAGTGGCCCCTGATTATTCACGAGAAGAATGGCCTATCACTTTACATCGCACATTCTCTCCAGCTGGTTTAACATAAATTTCCAGTGGCAGGCATTTCTTTTTCGTCATCACCACGGCATATAACCATAGACGGGGCGAACGTGTGTCTCGTAATCGGAGCATCGTTCGCTGTACCTTGTTCTCTTTGGAACTGCATGGGAGCGTGTATTAACGGGCGGATCGGTGGTGGGCAACACAGAAGGAAAAAACAAGTACTAGAGGAAGAAAAAAGCTGTGGAATAATAATAATGACGGCAGTGAGGAGGGAAAGGTAGATGAAAAAAAAGTCAAGGGAGAAGGGAGTGTTGTCGAGAGGGGGTCTCAAACAGCCTCGTTACATCATGCATACCACTTGCTCACTCTCTTGACTCTATCGGGTACTGTACCTCTACTGCGCTGGTTTCATTTTTCCTCTGTGCGCCTTCATTTTTTTTGCCAATCTTATTTCACTCAGTGGAGTAAGAGGCTTGGATTAACGCTGAATTGGACTATGGTTTCGGTTTCCTGACAGTCTCGTGATCCAATTACATGTAGTTGGGATCTGGGGGAGATTATGGGAATTTCAAGTATCCTAACTGAGGTAACAAAAGGATTTTAATTGAAAATTGAAGTAATTTTGGGAATTCTTATCTTCCTACTGCTGAAAAATGCGCACACCGAGAAGAAAAATGTCTTTCCCAAATGTCCATTTACTTGAGAGAAGTATTTATTTTTTCAATGCCGCATTCCCAGGTAGGAATTATATAGGCTGACGATGGAAACAAGCCTGTACGAGCCTAGGTTTGGCGAGGGTCAGTGACTCAGGTCTGGGACGGGCTTGATTTAATCGTTCACTCGAGCCTGAAATGAGGGCGATTCAAGGGGCCATTGCCAGGGTTCAATTCAGGCCTAGTCCAGGCTTAGAGTATTGAGGCTCAGTACATCAAGGCTTATTCGAGCCTCTCCAAAGCCTTAAAAATGAAAGTTAGTTTCGATTACATTCCTTAATTTTTATATCGATTAACGTTTTTGATGCTAATGAAACACTCGGAGGCGCCAGAAATGTCGAAATAGAATTTTTTTTTTTCACCTGGGGCCAAAGTGTCATCGTGGATTTTTCAGGGGAAAGTCGACTGTCGGCAAAATCGAATTTTTCCGCCGAGTGAACGTTGATTCTGTATTTTCTGGCCCGCCTTATGGCACTGCGCCCCTCACTTGCCCCACAAATGCAGAACCAAAAAAATTTTTTTTTTCACCCGGAGCCGAAGTGCCATATTTAGGCTTTTTTCGGGGGGAAAGTCGACTTTCGCCAAAATCGAATTTTTCCACCGAGTGAACGTTGATTCTGTATTTTCTGGCCCGCCTAATGAAACTGCGCCCCTCACTTACTCCAGAAATGCAGAACTAAACAAAATTTTTTTTTCACCCGGAGCCAAAGTGCCATATTTAGGCTTTTTTTCGGGGGGAAAGTCGACTTTCGTCAAAATGGAATTTTTCCGCCGAGTGAACGTTGATTCTCTATTTTCGGGCCCGCCTAATGCTAATAACAGCTGGAAATTCAGGATAATTGGGTTTTCCATGTTAGATTATCACTGATATTTCAATGACCTGTTCTCTGTTATTTTCTACTTTTTCCTGATTTGAAACCTATCACTTTCCTCCAAGTATCTCGAAATTTAAAAGAGACCCCAGAACTTTGATGAAGATCTTTTTTATAGCGGTCATTTCACTCTATGAAAATGGTCTTTATGAAAATTTTGCAATCACAACACAACAAAAACGAATGTCTGAATTTCACACACCTTTTGTAGACATTTTTCAGACACTAAAAAACGTCCGAATAAATTGAAAATTTGTCTGAATTTCAAACATGAATTAAGATGTTTGGGCAACTATTCGTTTGAAATTCAGACACATTTTCATTTTATTCAGACGTTTTTAGTGTCTGAAAAATGTCTACAAACGGTGTGTGAAATTCAGACATTCGTTTTTGCTGTGAATTAGATTCCGAAATATTCATCAAAAATGAATCCTGAAAATTTACTTTAGTAGAATTGTTCCTTCTCATCGCTCCACTTACTTATTTCTCGTGGAGAGGTGAGTCGCATCGAGTGGATTGGTGGGCGGGCCAACCACAGATGGTTGAGGTTGTTCCGAGCTGCAGATAATCATCTACACGCTCCATTGATGGCGATGATTGTGTATCATTCAGGAGAGTTGAAGATCAATAAGGTAATTCGTATTATTAATTTTTTCACACGTGGATTGCATCGCTGGAGGTTCCAGCCCCTTTTTTGGAATAAACTGCGGATTATGGGAGTTTGGATTATGAATAAAATTACTTCCTAAAGTACGAAGTTCGGGAGAATGAATTATTCAACGCTTTTAATATTTTTTAGGTCTTTGAACGACTCTAGTTGATTTTACGTTGGAATATGTCTCGTGTAGGGGATTTATACGGGTCAAGAATCATTCAGTACATAACAAATCGAGTTTGTTGGAAATTATTGTGCTATTGGAAAAACTATTGCCAAGAAAGTGATTTCTCAAATCACGTCTGGTTGAATCAATTTGTTTACTCTTTTTTAAGTCTAAAATTCAAAATTTTTTAATGCAAAAATCACTTGATTTGGTTCGAGAAGTCGCTTTCTTGTTGTGAATAAATCGCCCCTCATCTTTCGGACGAGTACAAAATCGCTTGACGAAAAGTTTCTTTTCTCGGAGTGAAATATTTTCTTCTTGTTAATTTTCGAGGCATGAGTTTCTTGATATGAGTAAAGACATTCTTCTCGAAAAACTTTTTTTTAACAGTGTAGAATGAATCTGATGATCAGTGATGTTCATCATTTAAATTCGATGATGGATTTATAAAAATTAGAGTTTACGCTGATAGAAATTTCATGAAATTTCATGGAAAATATGGTAGTAGTTCTCATGAGAATGACATTGAATCTGATTTACCAGAAAAATGGTTATGGAATTTCAAGTTTTAGGTAGAACTCAAGGAAATTTATGAGTTTTCAGTGGAAATGAGACGAAAATTCCACAATTTGATTGAATTTTGGAACATGAATATTCAGAACCAAAATTACATGAATTTTCAACTTTTCCCTGAACTCTCCTGATCTTTCCCAATTTTCATGGAATAATTAAACTGAAAAGTCATGTATTTTATTCATTTGTAGATAATTCGAGCAGAAAATCAATGAAATAATTGATTTTTCAGTGATTAGATGTCCCGAAACTGCAGTAGAAATTGAACATGATAAAAATTTCCTGGATTTGACACGGAAAATTCAGACGAAAATTTTCAACAGTGTAGTCCCTGAAACTCAGTCCCACTACTCTGAAAATTCGAGATGGATCCCTGAAAATCTGTGGCACGTCTTTGAAAATTACATCATTTATTCTCTGTACGAGGCACCTGATCCGGCCAAACACCTAGTGCCAAAATCCCCTCGTCCAACTTCTCAACCACGAATCCCCAATAACTGAAAATAGATTCCTAAAAATTATTGATGGATCACTTAAAACCCACGTCACGACCCTGAGAATCAAACCTTTTATTTCTCCACTCCCACAACCCGAATTACCCGTGAAATTCCCTATTTGCCCCCATACGCAACAAAAACAATATTCCACCAGCCATTTTCATCGAAGCGCATCTTCACATGTAATCCCTTTCACCCCCTCCAAAAAATTCAATATCCCCCCTCATAATCCCCTTAATTCCCCAATTCGCTGCATCAATCACCAAAGTGTAATTCTCCCCAGCGTTTGACTAACTTGAAAAGCAAAAATGACCGTTGAAAAAAAAATTGCCCACGGACCCACTTGCCTCCCCCTCTCCAGAATTACGGAGTCCCTCGTCCCTCCATATACATATACCGTCAATGCAATTTCATCCGTCTGCCATTCAGATTTTAATACGCTTTTCCTCGCTAAAACGTGTCGCTTGACGGTCCCCATCGGCTCAATTTCACCGAATGGTGCGCCAGTGAAAATCTCTCATCTCCTCTCCACCTCTCTCTCTCTCTCTTCATCCATCGTACCTTTCTCCTCATCGTGTATATGCGAGAGTTGCTACAATGGTCGCACTGCTGTATTAGCAGATACAAACTCGTTGGATCTTTTGGAGGTAAAAAAAAGGGAGAATGAAAATCATACGTTTCAACGGAATCAAATACGCGGGAAATCGATAGGCAACATTAATCGATTGATGGATTCTTATCCCTAGATTTTTTTTTTCATTTCTCATTTCATTGTCCATTGTTGACGTTTTTTCCTCAATCTATTCTCCTGCACTGTTAGTATAAAAATGAAATTCCATGGACAGTTGATTATTAATTTGCAGGACAGTGACACTGGTTGTGATTTAAGGAAAAAAAATCATGAAATTTCGGGTTGCATTGAAAATTTAGTAAAATTGCAGAATTTTAAGCAACATGAAGACGAAAATTCCTTTATTTGAATTTTCAATCTGGTATGAATATTCAGTACCAAATTACATTGAATTTTCAGTGAAATCTGAAATTTCATGATTTTTTTCCCTAAATCGCATTCAGTGTCACCGTCCTGAAAATTCAAGAATATATTTACCGGAATTTGCTGGTTTCAGGGGAAAAATGAAACGGAAATTGACTGTTCTGTTTGATTTTTCTACGAAATTCTGAATTTTCAATAACAAGATATCCTGAAATTTCAGCGGAATTGAAACACAATTAACAGATTCGGAATGTGGCACGGAAAATTCAGACGAAAATTTTCAACAGTGTAGAAAGAAAAAATGAAATTTCATGCATGGACAGTTGACTATTAATTTTCAGGACAGCGGCACTGAATGCTATTTAAGAAAAAAAATCATGAAATTTCAAGTTTCACTGAAAATTTAGTAAAATTCCCGAATTTTAAGCAGCATAAAGACGAGAATTCCATCATTAATTTAAATTTCCAATCTAGTATGAATATTCAGTGCCAAATTGCATTGAATTTTCAGCGAAATCTGAAATTTCATGACTTTTTTCCCCTCAATCGCATTTAGTATCACTGTTCTGAAAATTCAAGAATATATTTACCAGAATTTTCTGGCTTTTTATTCATTTTCAGGGAAAAACAGAACGGAAATTGACAGTTCCCTTTGATTTTTCCACAGAATTTGGAATTTTCAATGACGAAATTCCTTGAAATTTCAGTGGTAATTAAATTCAATAAAAATTTCCAAAAAGTGTACCGGAAATGTCAGACAAAAATTTTTAACAGTGTGCTTCAGTATTGCACAGGGTTAGTGAAAAAAATGGGAAACAGATTACTCAGGGAAATGAAACTTTCCGGGAATACTCGATATTTTTCCCAGTCTCGACGGGCAGCGGGAGTATAACATATTTTATTTGCCTTTATTTTACCATGTGTATGTTTTACCTCGGTAGGGACAGTGGAAATGAATTCACTCTACTCCAACGATCAACCCAATTTTTTCGTTCTCGGTCTTCGGGGTTTAATCGATAATCGATTATCAATGGAACAGAGGTAAATTTTATAGCGGTGAATATGTTTTTTAATTAAGTTCTTTTTGCTGTATCAACCTCTGTTATTTCGATTCGAATTTCCTTTGATATATTGCAACTGTGTGTTTTATTTTTAATCAACAGGGAGATGGAAGAGAATTCTTTGATTGAATTTCGTAATTTTTTTTCCATGTTTGACGGAGAATTAGGGTAAGGTGTCGCATTCTTGTCTCTCATTTATTGTCTTTCACACTGAGAACAAACTATAATTCTGCCAATCAAATTTATTTCAGAGTAGAAGTTGTAGTGAATTGTAGTTAAATAATTTAGGGAAATTACGCATTGGCATTTGTTTGTCGGGAACAAATTTGATTGGCGGAATCATATTTTTTTCTCGGTGCAGGATTGATTATTCGATTTAAATTTTAGTTTGCACATTTGAAAGGTTGAAGTAGAAAATTTTCTAGAAGAAAAACTTACGGCTTTTGTTGGAGGGAAAAAAAACTACATCGATTTTTAAAAAATTTAAATTTCATGAACATTGTTCATTAGTGATTTTTCGGAGAATGACCTTGGGTTCGATTTAGGAGGGAAAACCATGGAATTTCAAATTTTACGGACAATTCAATGAATTGCCAAAGTCTTCAGCTGCACGCAGACGAAGATCCCTTAACCTACTTGAATTTTCGATCAGAATATTAATATTCAGTACCAAATTACGCTGAATTCTTAATTGATTAAACATTCACGGCTATTTTCACCCAAATTTTTCGGATTTCTATGAATTTTCATGGAACAATCAAAGTAAAGTTGACAATTCCCATTGATTTTTGTTATAAAATTTTGAATTTTCAATTCTGAAATCCCTTGTAATTTCACTGAAATTGTTATTTGATAAAAATTTCCAAGGATTAAAACTATTACTTAGCAATGAATTTCGAGATTAGAATGATTTCAATCTAATTCTGCATGTTTCAATTCCATAATCTCCATCTACAGTAGACTGCACTGCTGGAAAAAAATAGAACTTTCAGGGACAGTTTAGTAGTAATTTTCAGGAGAGGGACATTGAGTTCGTTTTACAGGGGAATAAATCATAAAATTCTAATTTTTTTTAGCTACAGAAGAAGAAAATTCGCCAACCTACTTGAATCTTCGATCAGAATATTAATATTGAGCACCAAATTCCGCTGAATTTCTAATTAATTTGCAACTGAAGAATATATCTACCTGAATTTTTCAAATTTCCATTCATTTTCTGGGAATAATTGAACCAAAATTAAGAATTGCCACTGATTTTTCCCTCAAATTATGAACTTTCAGTGTCGAAATTCCGTGAAATGCAAATAAAACTAGAATTCCACAAAAATTTCCAACAAGTGTACCGGAAATTTCATGCAAAAAAATGTCCACCGGTGTCCATTAATTTCCTACTCTCAACCAAAAAACGAAGAATGTCTCCCCGATATTGAATTCCGTGATTACATTTTATTTCTGAAACAAAAATAATTTCTCCACATCGCAAAAAAATATGTAAAATACACGGGGGAAATGTCTACTCAAGTCACTCTACGCTGCTCGAAAGAGTGCAATTAAATAACGCTGCGGTCAATTAAAAGTGGAAATAAAACTCGGACGGATTATGATCGCGTGTTTTAACTGCACTCCCTCGCAATTTCCTTTTTTTCAGCGAAAAATTTTTTTTTCCCGTGTATCTCGCAGTGCATTTAACGGAGACTCGGTGAATGCGGTGCTTACTGTCCGTGTCACATCGACGGGAGGGGGAATTTTATGTGCCCCGAGAGTGGACCAATGTGGAAAAAAAAGTGACTCGAATGTACTGGAGAAAAAAAAAGTCAATTCAAGTCGATCGATATATCGATTGTGGGGGAAAAAGAAAATGAGAGAAAAGGGAAACAGGAAATTGCGAATTCGATCATCCGGTTTGCCATAATCTAAAGTGGCATCGAACTGAATTATTTCTCACGGTGCAGGCGATTATAGTGCTGTTGAGATGATGAATAATTGTTGTAAATTTCGACATTCGTCGATAGGCAAATTTGGTGATTGAACTGGACTGATTGAGGAAGTGGATTATCTCGACCGTTTTATCACGGGATTACAAGTATTTTCGGCGTAATTGCAGGAGTCAATTCCGCTTTATACACACGGAAAAACCTAAGTGTAAATTACATTTTGCTGGTACTAATTTACGGTTTGCTAAACGTAATTTACGTTTCACACAAATGTGATGACTGGTGACTTTTTTCCGTCATGAAAATCGGAATTTACACTTCAAAAAGTATTTTACCCTCAATCAAAATGTCTTTCACGTCTCACTAAGTGTATTTTACGATTAAGAAATCGTGAATAACGATCTTAATAGAAACGGATTAAATGATTTATTATGAGCAATTTACGAAAAAAAAACCTCGTTTTTTACGCTTCAAATAACTTTTTTTTTCTTTGTCGTTGATTATGGATAAGGAAACGAAATCAATCGAAAAAAATCGTAATTTACGAATACGAAATTACAAATTACGTAATCTCCGTTTTGGTTTTTCTGTGTGTACATTGTTCTTTTTATATCCTCAGGATTTATTATGCATTTTGTAAAGTTTGAATGTTGTTTAGTGAAGAGGGAATTAATTTGATGAATTAATTCTATCCAACTTTAACAACTCTTGCATGAAGTAATTAATCATATTTCCTCATTCGGGAGAAGTATTTCACTTCCTCGAACTATTTAAAGCGTTTCCCTGTCAATAAAAAATGGTCAATTTAGGATTTCACTTTGGAGAGATGAATAATAACATTTTTACAACCATTAGACGCGAGTCATTATGAATTAGGGGTGGGGAACGGGGAAAATTGTTAAAAATTGGATCGTTTTTGCTATATTTAGTAGATTTTTTACTATACTGTTAAAATAAAATTAAAATTTCATGAACAGTTTAAGTGGAATTTTCAGGGGAGCGACATTAAATTCAATTCAGCGGGAAAAAATCGTGAATTTCAAATTTTAAAAAATTAAAAAATTCAATTATTTTAAAAAATTCAATCAATTAAAAAATTTGAATTAAAAAAAAATCGTGTGCATACTGGTGTTTCTACACGATATTTTTTACTATTACCACTGTTTCTTTTTCTTTTTTTACATTTTTTTAAGTTAAGTTAGGTTAAATGAAGGTGGATGAATTGTTTAATAGTGTCTAAGTTTGGAATCTGTATTTGGAATTTGTATTTGATGTTAAGCGATTGAAACGGAAGCCTGTAAACAGCCCGTAAAAGGGAAATAAATAAATACCATTAATTTAAAAAAAATCGTGAATATTAAAAAAAAATATATGTCTGAAGTGTTCATTTTTCCCCACAAATGATTAGACAATTTAGGATTAAATTTTCGTAGCAATTGCCTTCCACTTTTTTCCAATTCCCCCTTAAAAATTTCACTCTCCTCTCACTTATTTGCTGTCATTCTCTCCCGAAGAAAAAAATCAAATTATCATTCAATCACGGGAGGGAAAGTGTACTATTTCCACCGCAGAGCCCAAATCAATCCCTCCCATAGACTAAAATTTCACCGCCAAAGGAAACAAAAATTTCTCTCATGTAAATCAAACTTAGGTCAAATTAATGGATCAAATTACCTCATTCAACCAGTAATTCCTCTCTCCGAGTCCATTGTAATTAGCTCACCCATCAATTAACCCATTACCATCGTCATAAAATTCTGACGCATGTTTGCAAACGAAAATAAAGAATCCGATAGTAAAATACCCAACGATCAAATCATGCCCTAATAGCCTATTGTAAATAATTCGGGGCTCGTAAAAATAACGAGACTACTATCGACAAACGAGAGAAGCTCCAGCAGAACAGCATGAAAATGACGTGATTACGCGTAATTACACATCCTCGCAAGTGTTTCAGCATGTAATAGCATGAGGATATCATAATTTGGATGAATCCAGCTCTGCACACGAAATTTCATAGAATCCCACAGTCTTGAGGAGCAAGGACTTGCCAATTCCTTAACTTACTTGCATTGAAAAATAAAAACATGAATATTCTGTCTCAAATTGTGCCAAATTTTCATCAAATTGGAAATTCAATAATTAACAATTCACAAATTGACAGACCAAATTACCTCATTCAAGTACTAAATTATTTTCTCTCGTATATACTTTCGGGTTTTTACGATTTATTCTCTTCCCACCCCCCAACCCCCTGTACCGCATTCGCCGAAGGACAAGGGAAAACCTCCACTTGAGGGAAAAACCTGCCCAGGTACAGTCGTCCCTTTAACGAGACTCCCGCTCGACAGTGAAACTGTGAGATTAAAGTGTTACAAATTTGGGCTCCCCAGCCGGGTATCGAACCCGGGTCGCTCACGTGCCAATCCCATACTCTAACCACACAGCCACGGCCGTCGGTCATTCAAGTACTAATTCCTCCATCCGAGTCCATTATAACAGCTCACCCGTCAATTAACCCATTACCATCGTCATAAAATTCTGAAACTCACACCCGAGTCGAGGATTTGGTTCTGATTGGACGTACACAGGTCTTTCAAGATCTCTCCAGACCTAGATGGACCTGGTAAGTCCTAATCAGTTCTGCGACGTACTTTTCCAGAGACCATTCGAATCCTCAGTTCTTTTCGGTCCTGAGAAGTCCTCCTCGATGCTACCGAGAACGCGTGATTTTACGAGCGGGTGAAGGGGAAGGCATGTATGCGGAGGGTTGAAATTTGTAGCCAACGAGGAGACAGGGTTGCAGAATATATTTTAGCCACCCTCATCTCCCCGT
>NW_021680362.1:2040104-2040311 GCF_001412515.2 Diachasma alloeum
GGGCTATTCAGAACTATCAAAAGTATGTGGAAAAAGTGAAAAGTGAAAAAAAAATTTTTTCACCGGAGGGCAAAATGTCAGATCTTGGATTTTTCCAGAGGGATCGTCGGTCCAAGGGTCACAAGGGTCAAAGTGTTAGATGTTGGATTTTTCGCCAAAATCGAATTTTTTAGCCGGGTGAACGTTGATTCCAACTATTTAAGCGCC
>NW_021680362.1:2040496-2042994 GCF_001412515.2 Diachasma alloeum
TTTCATTTTTTATTTGGATAATGCATGCAAGCGTAGGGACAAGAGTGGCTAGAATAGATTCTGCTACCTTCTCCCCTTGTTGGGTAAAAATGTGAAGCCTCCACATACATGCATCTCCCCTCCACCCTCTCGTAAAATGTCGATTTTTGAGATTAAAACAAAAACAATAATTGCATTTTTTATTTCAATAACGCATGAGTAAACAGGGATATGAACGCAGATTTAATATAGGCCCATAGAATTACGGGGACCGGCAAGGATTTGGAAAGTCTGAATACAAGTCCTGCTTACACCTAACAAGTGCTGAAATGGGACATAACCAGAGGTAGAAAGGTCTCGGAAGCACTTGGGAAGAGGCTTCCCAAGACCTATCCAGTTCTGAACGGAAAGACCTAAGTAGAGCTTGTCAGGTCCAATTATTCGACTCGGGTAGTAAAATACCGAACGATCAAATCATGCCCATTAGGCTATTCTAAATAATTCGATGTTCATAAACATAACGAGATTCCCATCGACAACACCAGAGGAGCTCCAGCAGAACAGCATGAAAATGACGTGATTACGTGTAATTACACATCCCCGAAGTGTTTCCGCATGTAATGCCGTGAGGATATCGAATCTTGGATGAATCCAGCTAGGCATGTATAAATGGTGGGAGTGATGTGAGAGGGAGAAACAAGATAGAGGGAGAGAGAAACGAATTGGGAATGGGAAACGGTAGTGGGCCGGTTGGAAACCAGAGCTTGAGGGCGAGCAGTACGGCGTTTAGTGAAACGCAAACCCACGTGAGCAAATACACGATGGTAAACAGGGCTAGCAATCTGCGGGGGGTGAGCGAATGAGTGAGCGAGAGGGAGAGAGGGGACAGAGAGGGAGAGCGTTTATCTCGCGGGCAATATTGGATGCGATACTGGTTGCGCATTACGTTAAATCACACCGAGAGTTCCCTCCTCCGTTTTGGCGCATAAGGCCCGTTTATTGCATTCTCCATTACGGATCATGGGATTTTTCGTTTGATTCAATGATTTTCAATATTTCATTGAGTTCAAAGGTGCGGGGTTTGATGAGAGGATTTCGAATGAATTTGAAGAGATTTTTCATTTGGGAACGTAGAGTTCGATGGGATTATGCAGTGCTCGATATTATTTTAATAATAGGCAATTTTTGCAATTGAATTTTTAATATTGGAATTAGGAATTCAATTTCGGATAAAATCTTTCATAGAATTTCTTATTTATTTTGGAAATTCAGTGAAATTTTTTCTTTCATTCAATGATATTCAATATTTCAGTGAATTAAGAGTTGCGGGAATTTGATGAGAGGATTCCGAATGAATGTTTTGTTTTTGCAAAAAAAAAATTTGGACTGGCCTTGACTCGAACTCTGGATGTATTCCGTTATGGCCACCCCCCATCCAAGTACGAACCACGCTCGATGATGCTTAAGGATAATCGGGCGAGGAGGAAATGTAGGAGGTGAGTCGGAGGGTTGGACCAATGGCTGAACAAAAAAATTTTTCCCATTCGGATTCAAAATTCAGACAATATTAGGGAGTATCTCCGGTTAAAAATTATTTTTGGAGCTAATCAAATTTATTTGTATCTATTCCACGCATTGAATGGTTTTCAGATTGTTTTGCTATTGCAACTACTGATTGAACAGATAATCCCATAGGATTTAACCATCAACTTAGTGGTAATTCACTAAAATTCCAATAAATATCAAGACTTTCTCCTCATTTTCATTCCCCAAACAAATCAATTACTTCGGATTCCTCTATTTTTTTTAACCAATTCATGTGACAGTTGGATTTTTGCATTCAAACAGCTTCGATTATGATTGGAACACCAATGAAAATGTTTCCACACATTCCTGCAGATTCAAAATAATCAAACAATTAATTCAGTAGCGAAGTGGTCAAACGGTCGACTTAGTTCTTAGCTTCGTTTTCGAAGAATATCTCAAAATCTAAGGGAGATAGCGAAATTTTCGTACATATCTTTTTTGAAGCTCTTAATGTGCTCTACCGAAAAGGTCATAACAGAAATTTTTTTATCTGCCGTAGATTGCGGGATATTCATTGAAAACTCATGAGTAGTCGAAATCGACTTGAACCGTTTGACCACTTCGCTACTGAATTCTTGAATTCCCTTCCTAATAACGCCTAAAAATTAACAAACCAAAGCAGGTGCATCACTCAATCAGCCCCCGAAAATCAATCCTCCATAAGAATCACAACTCAATCGTCCTGAAACAATTTAACACACGCATGCCAGTGTCATCGCTCGTGCCCTGGCATTCCTACCAGTTGCCGGTTCGATGCAACAACTGGCTGAAAGGAGTGATGAGACAGATTTTCATCGATTATTCATTGACGTGGTAGTGGATTGAATCGAACCCATCGTACAACAAGGAAGCGAAGAAACCAATTGATCCGGCGAGCAAGAGAGAGAGAGAGAGAGAGAGAGAGAGAGAGAGAGAGAGAGAGAGAGAGAGAG
>NW_021680362.1:2043029-2051973 GCF_001412515.2 Diachasma alloeum
GAGAGAGAGAGAGAGAGAGAGAGAGAGAGAGAGAGAGAGAGAAGGCATAAATCACACGGAGGGATGAGAGGGTTTTCGATGGGAGGGCTGGAAGCGACAGGGGCCTCCCATCACGTTGGATGAGTGATAAAGGGTAACAGAGAGAGAGAGAGGGAGAGGGTAAAGGAAATATAGACGTTACGGCTTGACATGGTGAACCAGCGGGGGAGCAGGGGGTGGCGGGGAGGGGAGCAGAGAGGGACAAGGAGGGATGTAGTAAAGCTGCGTGTGTATTTATGGGGTACCCCTGGATCTGCGAACTCGTCGCTTTAACTCTATTTCGTTCCCTCTCTGATACCTGCACCAAATATGCCCCTGTCCGGGCGTCCGTTCATCCCTCATTTTCTGGCTCTCCTCTCCTGTCTCACACATACACACACACAGGGCTATTAAATTTGGAAACTCTATATCGTTCTAATCCGCATCCCAACCCCACACACACACACACACACACACACACACACACACGTGGGTTTGTCTCTGTTACACAGAATAGTTTCGACGTGATGCTCTCGTTTCACTCTCTTTTATAAAAGGCATCAAAGTTGATGGTTTGAAGGAGGAAATGACGCTGGGTGTAATTTGCCGGAACGTGTGAGTGAGGGCGATGGAAGATGGGAATTGCGCTCATCCGGAGGGGGCGGGGGGAGGAGGGCCCCAAGCGGCCCGGTGTTTACCCTTGTTTGCATTCCGCTATGAGCTTCGATCCTGCTCTCGCTCTATTTTACTTTAAACCTTTGTGCGAGAAATACGCGTTTTATAGACGTCAACGGGCTTCGTGCGACAGTCTCAGGAGGGGGAACATTGTGTATGCATATGGTTAAATGTTTGGGGGAGGGGGCAGAGATTAGATGCTGAGGGATGAGTGGATTATTGGATATTTTGGGGGGTTGGCGATTCTGCGTGCACTGTTAAAAAATTTTCACTGAAGTTTCCAGGCTTTAGTCTTGAAATATGAAACAAGTGACGGTTTCATTGAAATTTCAGGGAATTTTACCATTGAAAATTCGTGGTTTTCGTGGAAAATTCATGGAAATTAGGAGAATTCAAGCAAAAATGTCCGTGAATTTTCAATTTTTTTAAATTTCAGAGCTATTTCTTACTGAATTATCATATTTACATTGAAAATTCATGGAAATTTCAGAATCTTCATGGTTCTTCCACTGAAAAATCAGGAATTTCCTTGAATTTTCAGGGAAACTTGAAATTTTATAGACTTTTTTTCGTTGAATTGAATTCAGTGTCATTTTCTGGAAAATTCAGTTAATATTTTTTAACAGTGTGGGTGGGGGTGGGGTGAGAAAAATTTAGGAAATTTGACTTTTTCGGGAGAATTTCAAGGGAATTCCAATTTTTTAAGCAGCAGGAGGACAAAAACTGCTTCATATTACTCAATTTTTTTAATGAAAACTTGAATAATTAGTGGTGAATTACTGGGGATTACGAATGAAATGGAAATCGAACAATATTTATTTCAATTATTCGGATTTCCGTTTCATGGTGTAATTGAATTGAAATTGACAATTTGCATTGATTCTTTCATTAAATTGTGATTTTTTGATTATGAGCTTGATAAAAATTCCAAGAAGTGTGGAGAAAATTTCAGCTAAAATATTCAATAGTCAAGGGAAGCGACATTGAATTCAATTGAAGGAAATAGGAAAAATCATAAAATTGTCAATTTCACGCAAAATGTAATGAAATTTTATTTTTTTTATCACTTGCACTGAGAGAAAAAAACAGTTCTGCCGGAAAACTATATGTTCCACGTGAGAATATATGATGGAATGGAACAGATTTACTTGAGGGAAATTGACTAACTTGAAAGAAGGAAATTTAAAATGTTTCACAGCAATGAAATTTTTGTCGTGATCATCAGAAATATCCGTAGAAGAATTCGAACTGGTGACAGGGAAAAATATAATATATTGTACGACAATCATTTGATCTGAAAGAACTCCATAGATTTATACCATAGAAAGAACACATTAATGAAGAAAGTAGATATAAAAAAATATTTATTTTTATTCAAGAAATAATTTGTTCTCTCAGCGTGACAAAAATGTCCAAAAAGCATATCGGAAATTTCAGCCGAAATTATTCTCCAATGACAGTCCACCACTCAAGGAATATCTCGAGATATTCTTATAGTAGATATTCTCAACTCATCCACTTATTCAAAAAAAATTTCCGTAAGTAATTCCGTTTTTAATTAAATCTATCAAACAGCTTCACGAAATTCTCGAATAACAATGAACAAAAAAATGTGGAATTAAGAGCGGATCATCGCGGAATGTCACAGTGAAAATAAAAACCCCTCTCACTCGAGAATTTTTTCCTTCATCCCTCCACTGTTATCATCCACTCTGTAGGTGCCCACCTCTCTCAACATTGTTCCCCCCCTCCCCCCCAACAATGCACCCATAGTTTCCCGACAAACGCAGAACGTGGGATGGCGCAGGGGTGCTCTCCAAGAGATCCAACAATTTGTTTTATCGGCAAGTAACGCGACACTTATTGCGTCGTCGTTGGCGAAGGCGCGTCAAAAGCATCGAAGGAATCTTTTCAGTCTCGATTTCTTTTTATCTTCATTCCACCCGTCTCCTCTTCCCCCTGTGCTTCCGGAGGAAAACTCATGGGTGAGTGAGGAAATAGGGGAGGGGGGAAAAAATTCTAAATGGTACATTCTTGTTGTATCGAGTGGCTCATAGCTCCGCCTCTGGACTACCTTCTTTAAACTTGAGTTTTTTTTTTAATTGAATGGGGAAGGGAGGAGTGAAAAAGGTCATGCAAATGGCACCTCTTTCAGGCAAGTTCATTACTAGTTGTGCGAGTGTCTAAAGAGTCGGGGCTGTGGTGTCTCGGTTACTTGCGTATTCGATTCAATTAGTTGTGATGTAATTATGGGGAGAGTGCACCTTTCATTTCAATGCTCATACGATGGAAATTCATTGAGAAATCTGATGATTACGATGATGAAATGAAAATTTAATAAAAAGAGAAATTATGAAAAATGTCTTGATTAACATGCGATTATTTCCATGCTGAGCTATTTCGAAAGGAAATGTCAGGGGTTTCAATTTCCTAAACGAACGATTTTTTAACCCTTCCGTCGAAAATCCAGTATTTTGAAAAAATCATCATAGGTAGGAAAACTTGAAAAACTTTAGAATGGGATGAGTAAAATGAACTTTATTCAAATCAAATCAGTAGCGAAGTGGTAAAATGGTTTAGGTCGACTTATCTTCAAGTTGAGTTTTTGAGGGATATTTCCGAATCTATGGGAGATAGCGGAATTTTCGTCACATTTGTTATAGCTCTCAATCGGCTCTATAAAAAAGGTTACAACAACAATTTTGCTATCTCCCTTAGATTCCGAGATATTCATTGAAAACTGGTCAACAGTCAAAATTGACTTGTACCGTTTTACCACTTCGCTACTGAAATAAATTCGTTGGTAAAAATTTCTAGTTTGAATAGTTTTGAAAATTCAAAATTTTTTTGACAAATTGATACAAATCAGGAAAATTCAGGTAAACATATTTTTGAATTTTCAATCAAGTGAACATTCAGTGTAATTTGGCACTGAATATTCATGTTTTGATTGTAACATGTGATTATCTCAATGATGAACTATTTTTTAAAAAATGTCAGGGATTTCAATTTCCTATAAGAGCGATTTTCTAACCTTTTCGTCTAAAATCAACTATTTTTTAAAATATTATCATAGTTAGGCAAACTTGAAAAAACTTCAAAATGGAATGAATTAACTGAATCAACTCTACAGTTATTTCACGCTGAAAAAATTCACGTAGAGACATTATTTATTTGACTGAACTTTATGAAATACATTCGTTGGTAAAAATTTCTGACTGAAATTTTCGATATTCTTCTTGGAAATTTTGATCACGTAATAGTTCTCCTGAAAATTCAATATTTTTTATAAAATTTCATGAAGACTGTAAATTTGCGTTCAATAATTCCATAAAAATTAATCAAAATCAAGAAAATTCAGGTAAGTTGAGAAATTCTCATCTTTCTGCGGCTCAAAAATGTGGAATTTCATTGAGATTTCAACGTAATTAAAATTTTTATGATTTTTCCCCTTCAATCAAATTCAGTGTCACTCTCCTAAAAATTACTACAAAATGGCCCATAAAATTTCAATTTTTTCGAACAGCATAGTATTTCAACATGAAAAAAAACCTTCCCTTCATCCATTTTTCAGAATTATTCATTTTATCTAATCAAAACATTTTCATTGAAATAAATATTATCCAGTTTTTAAATTTCACCACAAATACTGTTTCATCAAAAGCGTCCTTTCCCTAGTTTCATCTCTAGGTGCAAAGAAAAATGCGCAATGCCTCTGAAACGAAAGATCTCTTCGTTTCTCCCCCGATTTTATGAATTTATTCCTGACGCTGTAGGCCGAAGCAATTAGAGCAAAAGGGTCTGGGTTTTCAAGTGGCTAGGCAAGTAAGCCCAGTGAGTGCACGGGTTTTAAAGTCGTCAGTTAGCGCCCTTTACCCCCAGAATAACCGGGAATAATTAAAGTTGTAGGATGCAAGTGCCACAGTGTCTGTACTCAGCAACATACATGAGGACTAAGTGGAACGCACTAGATACCCAAGTGAAAAACCTCTTCCACCACCCTCTCTTTAGCCTACTAACATCCACTATCGTACCCGGATACGGTAATGACCTGACTAATTCAATTAGGTAATACGGTTACATCAGGTGTCGCTACGGCTTTGACTGAAAGCCGAGTTACTTCGTGACTCTCTCGTCTACTCTGCACACCCTGGTAGGGTACACCCAGCAGACTGCCAACGTTCAGTTGTTTCTAAATTGTAGCACCAAGGATTTTAATTGCAGAAATCGAGTCAAGCGGTAGTTTAATAAGAGAAACATTACGTTTAAGTTTCAAATTTTCGCTATTCCATTGAGACTCTTCCGGCAACTTATACTGGGCCCCGAGGTTTTTTCTTTTTCGGGTGCCAAGTTTAACGCGAAAGTTTAACGCCAATTATTTTAATGAGATGGGATTAATAGAATTCGGAGGGAAATGAGATGAGTGGAGCATTAATTTGGTAGTAGAGTGACGAAGAGAAATGGGGAGTACTTGAATATTTATACACTGGCGGAGAAAAATCGACATTTTACCGACAGTTCACTAGTCATTTTCATTAAATTCCCCAACTCATTTGCATTTTAAATCAAAATATTAATATTCGGTACAAATTATGCGGAATTTTTCTGATTTTTACTCATTTTCATGAAATAATTGAACTAACATTTACAGTTTCTATGGATTTTCGCACAGGATTTTGAATTCTCAATGACAAAATTCCCCGAATATCAATGGAACTGTACCAGAACTATCCCAACATGTTCAATAGTGTATTTTTTAATAAATTGTCTTTGTTATATGTTAATCTTTGACTTACGGAATTGTAGCAAAGTCAGAACAATTTTTTCGGCCTTATGACGGAAATATTCGACTGCTTGGCATTAGATTGTCTTATTCTGGATCATGACCATGAAAAAAAAGTTGATATGACACTGTTAGGAAAGGATGTAATGGACGGTCGACTAATAATTTTCAGAAGAGTGCCAGTGAATTAACTTTAGGAGGGAAAATATCATGAATTTTCAGATTTCACTGAAAATTCAATGAAATTTCAGATCTTTGAGCAGCAGGAAGAGTTCCCCAACTCACTGGAATTTTCAATCAAAACATGAATATTCAGTGCCAAATTACAGGGAATTTTCAATTAACTTTCAGTTACTATAGATTTTTCCATAAAATATTGAATTTTCAATTAGAAAATTCATTGAAATTTCAATGAAACTGTGCCAGAAATATCAAAAAATGCTCAAAAGTGTATTTTATAATTTTTTTAATAATTTCATATGCTAATCTTTGGCTTACGTAATTTTAGAAAAATCAGAAGAATTTTTTTCAGCTTTATCATGAAAATATTCGACTGCTTGACACTAAACAGCTTAGACTTCTCTGAACATTCAATAAAATTTCACATTTTTGAGCAGCTGGAAGACGAGAGTTCCCCAACTTATTGGAATTTTTTATCAAAACATGAATATTCAGGACCAAATTACACGGAATTTTCATTTAATTGAAAATTCAAAATATAATTAACTGAATGTTGCTCATTTCCATGAATTTTCATGGAATAATTGAACTAACATTTCCAGTTTCCACTGCTTTTCCATAAAACTTTGAATTATGAATGATAAAACTCCTTGAAATTTCAGTGGAACTAAAATTGTGAGAAAAATTAAAAAATTTTCTACAGTGAAGTTGACAAATTATTTTCAATAAAGAAATCCTGAAATAAAAACAATGAGGAGCCCCATAAAAATGTTATCCACGGTTTAATTCTACAGATTAACTCACATAATACATATGCGTAACAGAATTCTCAATCAATAACTGAAAAAAAAAGTCGTCATTTTGTTTTTGTGAAATTTAATTTTGTTTTCGAATTCAATGGATATGATAGTGAAGAATAGAAAGAATATGGCCGGATAAAGTAGGATTTTGCTGTTGGAAACGTGCTAGTGGACTGATGACGAAGCTCACCGGGGCTTAGCCAATCAAACTGTCATTTGTAATCAATTAAAAGCCAATAAGCCAGTCTCTGATTGAACAGTAGACAAACGGTATACATGAACCATCGAATGAGAAGGTTGGTGAAGCCGAGAGAGGTAGAGAGGTAACGTGCAACACCCAGGGACAATAATACCGGGTTATTAGTCGCAGTACAGAGTAGTTTACTTCTCCGTTGTAATATCAAATAGAGGGAGAGAACAATCGTTGATCAAATGGCCAAACAGAGGGAAAAAACAGACACGTGAAATGACTCTGCCTTTGTTTAATTTCTTCTCCCTTCAGTAGAGTAATTATCGCATTCTATTGAATAATTCATTCATTATTCGATAATTATACAAATCAAATAAAAAAATTCTATTGTAGGATTATATTATATGATGTGATATAAGAATGCAAAATTGTCTTGGGGAGGAAACAAATTTTTTGTTTGAATAAAAACGTATCAAATTGAATTTAAAAAATTAAATTATATAATTATATTATAGATGACGTAATCTAAGAATGAAAAATTCTCTGAGTATAGAAACAAATTATTTCTTGAATAGAAACTCATAGAATTTGAAATTAATAAAACTGAATGACAAATGCAACAAGTCTGGAATGATTGAAACATATTTGGTAAAAATTTCATGAGAATACACTGAGAGAAAAATTTGTTCTGCCGAAAAATTGTATGTTCCCCTGAAGAGATTTTTTGTCGTGTTGAATCAATTTACTTGTGGACAAAAAAGAAAGTTTCTACCACAACAGGATAATTTTTGTAGTAGTAATTGTTCTCGTGAGACATTTATATAAGGGAGAGTGGAGTAAAACGGCCTCTTTTGACTTTTTTTGTGATACTCAGAATTCAGAAACAAATTCATTAATTGAGATCAGTCTAGGCTCATTCTAATGGGGAAGAAGTGTAGTTTCCATGGAAAAAAAATTATTCCATTTTATTTAAAATTGAACGAGCTGTTAACATTTTTGAAACAATCAAAAGGGGCTGTTTTACTTCACTCACCCCTATGTCTTTCGGGTAAACACATTCGTTCTACAGAGAATTATATGAGGCTCCGGTTTTATCAAGTGAATGTTGCTGAGGAGTGTATATCTTTGTTCAATAAACACTTATAATTTCCATGGAACAAATGACAATTTCAAGCGAAAACTACATTTTTTTTGCCAAAAACTGTGTTATCGGCAAAACTACATAATTTTGAGGGAACAATTTTTTTTTGGGAAAAAAAAATATTCCTTCCTCGTCAATGTTTATTCTTTCTACAATATAAACCTATGGAGTTCTCTCAGATCAAATGATTGTCGTACAATAGATCATAATTTTCATGCCTACAGTTCAAATTCTTCTAGGGATATTTCCGATGATCACACAAAAATTTAATTTTTGTAAAAGATATTAAATTTTCTTTATCAAGTTGGTTAATTTCCCTCAAGTAAATCTGTTCCACTCTATCATCAAATATTCTCACCTGGAACATATAGTTTTTCGGCAGAACTAATTTTTTTTCTCAGTGTACCGGTCATCCACTAAAACATAATAATTGTCGTAGTAGTAATTGCTCTCGTGAGACATTTATATGTCTTTCGGGTAAATACATTCGTTCTACAGAGAATTATATGAGGCTCCGGTTTGATCAAGTGAATGGTACTGAGTAGTGTATATCTTAACCCGACAAACACTTATAATTTCCATGGAACAAATCATTTCAAGCGAAACTAAAATTTTTTGCCGAAAACTTTGTTATTCGCCGATCTAAATAATTTCGATGGGACAATTTTGTTTTAGGAAGAGCTAATTTTTTCTTTCAGTCTACCGTTATATCCCCGCAGTTCACCAAATTCTTCAAAACAAATTTCCATTGAAAGCTTTTAGCAGCATTAACTGGGACATCGACGGTATTTACGTGAAATGCATTCCAATAAAAACCAAAAACTTTCAAAACTTCTCTTCACCTCCAAAAATAATCCCCCGAGCGTACGGGTGGATGAATAGATACATGCATTACCACCAAAATGAGATAGAAATTCTCTTGTACACGAGAGGGTGTGAGTGGCGGTGGGGAGGAGAGGGGGTGGAACGCGTGGAAATTTGTCTCTCGGTAACTGGATCTACGAAAATGCGTTCACGTTCCGAGCTGTTCCCGCTTTACGAGGGCACCTCACCGTGCCGCGTCCGTTTCTCTCGCCTTCAATCCCCCCCCCCCCCCCCCCCCCCCCCCCCCCCCCCCCCCCCCCCCCCCCCCCCCCCCCCCCCCCCCCCCCCCCCCC
>NW_021680362.1:2051996-2075467 GCF_001412515.2 Diachasma alloeum
TCGCCCCCCCCGACCCGCAACCCCTCCCTCAACATCAACCCGCCACCCCGAGTCGTTCCCAGAAAATGCATCTATCTCACGTGCGAGCTGTGCGAACAAACGGTCGTCTATTTTACTGCGGATGAGAGGCGGTATACGAGGGTGGAAAAGGTTTTCTGGTGACGAGAGAGGGGCTGATACTCCTGGCAAAGAAAGTATAGACCAATGGGATTGCGCCCCGTCCCCTAAAAACAACCGCAGAAATTCAAATAAACGCGTTTTCAAAAAATAGACAATTTTTTTCATTTCTTCTGGTCACGAAGAAATTATTAAAAATACTTTGAGGGGTTTTGAGTGCAGGGGGATGACGGGAGAATTTTCGAGAATTATTTTTGAGGGACATTACTTTGCAGACGAACATGTCGAGCAATGGAGGGAGGTTTTAAACACTGAATTCAGGTACCTGGGAGAGGCCGCGAGTTTTACGCGCGCTCGATATACACGAGTTTATGCCGTGGGTAATTCGAAGGAGATGGAGGAATAAAGGGGAGAATAAAGGGGTTGTGAGGCAGAGTGTAGGAGGGGATGGGGGTGGGTCTTTTTTTAGTGAGGGAGTGGGGGAAGTGAAGTCTCTCCCTACCCAGTCTGGGAGATATCTTAGGAATTTCTAAGCGCATAAGGGGCCAGAGGGTTACGAGCGGCAAATTTCTGCAGTTGGAGGGTTGGCACGTTACAATCTTGGAATGGGGGGTGAGACACTTGAGAATGCATATATTCTATCATAGTGTCTCGCGAAGGGTGGACACGCTCCTTCGCATAAAAGTTGAGCTGGGTTTGTGTTGTTGCATGGAACAAGGAGAGAATTGTTTTGGATTTTATGAGTGAATGGGGAGAATCGTGGGAAATGGGAAAATTGGAGAAGAATATTTTGGGAAGACAATTCCGTAAGAAACTCCGATTTTTTTTGCAGCAGGAAAATGAGAGCTCCCCGAGTTGAATTTGATTTTTCAATTAAGTGACAATTTCCGAATATATTTACCTGAATTTTGTTTATTTTTATCAATTTTTGTGGAATAATTAAATTGAAGTTTTTAGTTTCCATTATTAATTAATTGGCGTGACACTTCATTCGAGTTAAAACCTTTCAATTTTCCTCGCTTTCTCCTTATCTTTTCAATTTTCCAGGCAATAAAAAATGTTTTATTGACTTCAGAGGTACTGAATTAATGAGAAGGGCAATGACATCCCGAAAATTCAAAATAAAAATAATTGGCATTCCCAAAAAAAAAAATCCCAAATCCATAGGAATTAGTTTAGTGACAGTTTGATGGAGTGAAAACCCTTTAATTTTCCTCGCTCTCTCTTTATCCTTTCAATTTTCCAAGCAATAAAAAATGTTTGATTGAATTTAGAGGCGCTGAATTAATGAGAAGAAGGGCAATGACATTTCGAAAACTCGAAATAAAAAAAAAATTGGCATTCCTCCAATAAAAAAATTTTGGATTGAATCCCGAGGTATCCCAGAAATTCAAAATAATAATAAACAGCACTCGTTTAGTAAAAAGAATCCCAAATCCATTGGAAATTAATTCACTTGACACTTTGACCGAGTGAAAACCCGTATTTATCCGATGAAAAAGTGAGTCAGTGGAGCTGATGTAATGTGCCTCTCGATCTTGACCCCGCGAGTTCGTTCATCCAATAAACACTTGTGAAATACAACTCGCCCAGTTTCACCGACGCCCCGTCCCACGAGAAAAGGGAGATTGTTCGTGCACAAGTGTGCGAACCAACGCCTCGGCCAAGGGCACAACAATCGATTCTCCACGCGCACACTTTCGATTATCATCATCTGTTGCATTACACTTGCACTTGCATCAATAATGCAAAATGCGACCTCAATAATATTGCCCACCAGTAGGATCGCCCATGCTGCACGGAGTAAAAAGTTGGGGGTAAAATTACAAAACACGTCAAATAATCGGGGAGTGGAATTCAGTTCGAGATTTTTTATTGTACTTTATATCGAGGAAAAGAATGCGAGACGAATGGGGAATTGTTCTCCGCATGCTCCGAAAAATTAACTAAACGTTATGGTAATTTGTCCTGGAATTATAAAATTTATCCGCAATCCCATAAAAATTTACGTCAGCGAACGAGAATGATTACTCAATGTCCAAGCATTTTTCAAGCAAGACTTCAGTTTCGCACAAAATTTTGTTATTCTCATGGTTTTTAAGATTTTTGGTTCCGAATGGAAGCATTGTATTCGAAAAATCCGAAATTTTCAATTTTTTGTGTCAGGATAACTAATTTTCAATTAAATGAATCCAGTTATGATTTAAAATATTATTTCCGATGCCATTTTTACCGAGTTCAATCATGAGATTGATCGCATCATCTGTTGTTGAAAAAAATCATTTTGAAACCAATATTCAGGGAAAAGTAATAAATCTTAACGTTGGGAGAATGTTGAGTTCAATGAATCATTGAATTCAATTAAAAAAACATCGTCAAAACATTTATCAGCAAAAATATATTGACTATGCTCTCATGAAAGCAATTTCCCACTTGTCCATTGTTGATAAAATTTTAGGGTTAATTGAATGAACCGTAAGATATCCTCCACTTCTCTCGATTCCTCGTCATGGAATAGATCTTTCCATTCTGTAAATCTAGGGGCGATATTTATTCCGTTTATCAAACTGAAAAATCTCCAGAAAAATAATTAAAAATTCTGATAAATATTGACATTCAAGATACGTTTGAGCTCTTAAAAATAATGATTTTTCCGTAAATTCTGTAAGTGTCCGAAATTCCTAGGGGAATTAACGTTGGAAAAAAGTGTCCGAAAATCTAATGACACAGAATGAAAAGGTCTATTGATATTGCATACTTCCGAAACTTAGGGGCTTAAAAATCACACGGAGAAAATTATTTGGTGAATTTCGACAACTAGTTGATGAATTTCACCAACTGGTGGTTAATGATTGTTCTCATCTCCATGATGTTAATCAACATAAGAAAAGTCGAGGGGTATTAGAGAAATAATTACGATGTTGATTGAATTGTGACAGTGGGACGTTTCACTAAATTATTTTAACGTCATCAGGCTCTGAAAAACAAAATTGCAAACAAAAATGTAAACAAATAATTCCAACTAATTTGTGAAATTCACCGACTACTTGGTAATTCATTTTTTCAACAACCAATTGGTGAATTTCAACAACGAGTTGTTAAAATTCACCAAATAATTTTGCCAACAGTCCGCAGCTGTTGCGATGGGGTTTTTCACTCGACTAGAGTTGGCGTCTGAACCCAAGGCGAGGACTGGCCAATACACGAGTAAAAAAAACCCATGACAACAGCCCGAAAGCACCATTTTATTTAAAAAAAAACATTCAACTCCACGATTACCTTTCGTATAGTAAATTTTTCCAAAATTTTCTGAGAATTTTTCTAAAACTTTCATCTCCGTGTATTGATGAACAACGAATTACATTCATCCATTAATAATCTCGACTGAAAAATAAAAATAGACCAAAAAACTCATTAAACCGAACTAAACGAAATTGATGAAATCGCTTCTGACTTTCGAGGCTGAAAGAGAGAAAGAAAAACACCCGAAACCGGATCCCTTTGCGGTCATCTTCCTACCCCCTCCCTTCCGCCACCTCATCCGCACATTCTTCCTTTCTCGTTGAGGAAAGTCGCGCAAAATCAAATTGAGATCACGATGCAATTAGGTGGCCCCGTGCAATTAGGAGGACTCCATTTGTAATTATGTCTTTTCACTTCACCTCCAATTGACAGTGGAATAATTTTCTAACCTCCTGAAACGCTAAACCAAAGTCAATTTGTGACTAAACTCGCGGCAGTGGAAGAAGAAAATGAATAGGATTTTTTTTCTTTTTTTTTACTCTGTGAGAAGAAAAACATTTGAATTCTCGGAAGGCAATTGTGAAGCGGATTCTCAGGCTGTTGATCATGGCATTTAAAGTGGAGTTCATTCGGTTGTGAGGATGAGTTCGTGCGGGGATGGAAATTTGTGATAAAAATTGCGCTGAATTTTCTTTAAGGGGGCAAAATGATTTTTTGTCTCTTGAAAATCCTAATTTTACTGAAAATTCAATGGATTTATCATTTTTATTTATCATTTTTCAGCAGCAGAAAGATGAGAATTTCTCAACTTACTAGAATTGTTACGGAAACATAGATATCTATTACTGAATTACGCTGCATTTTTAATTAATGCAGAATTTAAAGATAAAAAGGAAAGAAAAAGATTTCTGTAATAAATTAATGGAAATTTATAATTTCCATCAATTTTTCCATCAATTGTAAATTTTTGAACATAAAATCCCTTCGGATTTCAGTGAAACTGTCGCTAAATAAGAATTTCCAAAAATTTTCAAGTAAAAATTTTGAGCTTTTAAATGAAAATTTTTCTAAACATTACTGTTGCAACAGCAATTCCACCGACAGTGCGATAATTTTAAATCAAACTTACTTACTGAAGTGAAATTTACAATTTCCATTGATTTTTCAATCATTTGTGAATTTTTAGACACAAAATTCCTCCAAATTTCAGTGAAACTGTTGCTAAATAAGAATGTTCGAAAATTTTCAGGTAAAAAATTTGAACTTTTGCATGAAATTGTTTATAAATATTGCTATTGCAATACAAATTCCACCGACAGTGCAATAAAATTTCTCGAAAAAAATAAAAAAACTCTGTTAAAAAAAAAATGAATACATAAATCCATAAATTTCTGAAATTCCTGAAAAGAAACTATTCCCCAGAACTAGGCTAAACAAAATCAATACATCTGAACAAATCGGAGAATATAAAACTGGTTTCCGGACATCACACCGAGACCTAATAAACTGAAAGAATGAGAAACATTGGCTTTCCCATCCTCGAAACATCATATACTCTCTGATTAGAAGACCATTAATTAATTTCCCACGAGTGAACACTCGAGATCCCCATAAAATTCACCAAACACCTTTTACCCATTAGTTGAAAACTATTCCAGAATCAATAAATTCTCGATATTGTGACACAAGTTTATAGCACTTCGATAATATCAGCTTCGATTTCAAATTGAAATGAAAATTCACCCGCGATTGGATTAAAAACAAGTGAGTGAATGATTTTAACAGGACTTGAGGATTCGGACGTTCCCTTTCACTTCTTCTCGAGCCTAACGATACAAATTTATAGTCCAGTTTGTGTATGTAATGAGGCTAGGAGAATCGTTACTTAAGATTTTACTCGACTCGACTTGAATTTAATTGTTTTAGAATATCTGTGCTTGGAACAAAATAGTTCGTCATAAATGCAGACGATTACAAACGAATGTCATGGGAAAGTCCTGAAGAATTGTTCGTGAGTTTTTTTTTATGAATAACAGAATGCTAAAGTATGAAAATTAAACAGAAAATATTAGATACTTATTTTTTTCATTGATGTTGTATTTTTCCTTCTATTTTTATCGTCGCTATGCAATAGTTTAAGAAAAAATCATGAAAGTACCTATTTTTTTTACCACTTCAGTAATTTAATCTACAAAACATTGAATTATGCCCTTCAATCGTAGTGATTATTATTTTAATCCAATGACTTTATGTTTTGTTTAATTAATACTACAAAAAAATACATTTTTAATTTGTAAATTCTTGTTCTATTGTAGTTCGAAAAACGACAGGAGTAAACCATGAAGACTTGTGTTTTTGCTGGTTTTTTTAATGAAATAAAATGGTAAAATACATAAGTTTAGTTTTAAAAAATTGATATGTGAAATTTTTTTTTCTTCTCGTATACCCTTTCGGATCTTGACGATTTGTTCCCCTTCCCCCCCTCAACCCCCTGTGCCGCATTCGCCAAAGGACAAGGGAAAACTTCATTTGAGGGAAAAACCTGCCCAGGTACAGTCGTCTCTTGCGAGACTCCCGCTCGACAATGAAACTGGGAGATTTAGTGTCACAAATTTTCGTCCCCCCAACCGGGAATCGAACCCAGGTTTCCCGCATGCCAATCCCACACTCTAGCCACATAGCCACCGCCGTCGGTAAAAAATTGATGTATATTTTTGTATTAATTGGATTTTTAAAATTCAATTTTCATTTCCAGCATTAAACAAAATTCCACATAAATTCGATATTTTCATATATTTTATCGAAATATGCAATAGCTTCGAAAAAAAATAATGAAAGTACAGATTTTTTTACCACTTCAGTAATTTAATAAACATAACATCGAATTAATTGAATCATTCGGTTTATCTCTCCTATAAATCTATATAAACTAATTTGTAATGTCCGTCAATCGTAGTGACTCGTATTTCAACTCGATGACTTTCTGTTTTATTTAATTGAAGCTACAATAAAAAATCAATTTAAAATTTCTGAATGCTTTTTCGATTAGGGTTGAAAAACCGTCAGGAGTTAATTGAATACGGCGTCATTTTGATGATGTGTGAAGGATTGAGTTGCAGGCCTTCACATTAGCTATCAATTTATTATTACTGAACAGTGGATTTAGGGCATCACCTCAAGCTACGAGAAAGCACAGTTCGGAACCGATTATTAGTCGCGGCCTTGCTCTCTGAATTCTCTTTACGCTCTTGAAAATCTAAATTCAAGTAATTGCGAATGCTGTGAATTTTAATTCAATTTGAAATCCATTATTTACAAAGGATTTTTTTCAATTATTTTATCAATCTCCACGGAAAGTAGACATTCTAATCTTTTTCGAATACAAAAACAAAAAAAAAACAAAAGCGAAAACATTATTGAAGTTAAATGTGAAATTGAAACTAAATAAAAATCAAGACTTCAAGACATTTTTCGTACAATTTCCTAGACTAGAATTTCCGCAGAAATAAATAGATGAAGTAGTCAAATGCTCGTCAATCAATTCTATCATGCAACACTATTAGAAAAAATTGCCCGAAAAATTGGAATTTTCGAGACATTTTCAAATTTGATTGAAAATCTAATGCATTTAAGAAATTTGAATCGCAGAAAAACGAGAATTTCCTCAATTCCCAAAGTATTTTTTCCTAATTTCAAAGAATGTGTTTAAGAACCTCTTTTCTCTATTTATATTAATTTTCATGGAACAATTGCACTGAAATATGCAGTTCCCATTGATTTTTCCACGAAACTATTCACTCTTAATCATGAAATTTTTTAAAATTTTAGTCCAACTATGATGTGATAAAAAATTTCAATAAATGTGCTGTAAATGCTCTGAAATTTTCAGCAGCGAATTAAATTTCTCTAAAATCATCAATTCCGCCCACTTCACCATTAACTCTCCCCAAACAAATTAACTAATTAATCAATAGTAAATCCCCGAGCTGCCTGTACGATCGATGATAATCTCTTCCCAACGAATTCAATTAAATCGATCATTTAGCGAAGAAATTAATGATAAAAATGCAGGGAAAAGAAAAACGCAAGGGCAGTGAGAAGAACTCGAGTTTTCTCTAACGAACGTTAATTCCTTAATTAAACAGCGCGCAAGTGTTCAAAGGAGAGAGAAGAAACCCCCATGGCCCCCCTCGGGCTAGCTTAATTTGTACTTTTAACTCACTTCCATCAACTCTCTCCTCTCTCCCTCACACACACACACAATTTCCTTTAAAAAGCGGGAAAATTGATTCCAACGCGAGTATCGATCCAGCACAAAAGTTCTCATCATCAGGAGCACGAGGGGAGAGTGGAGAGTATAAAAAAATATAAGTTGGAGAAAGGGAGTGAAGAGACATGGAATAAGTAAGAGGCGGAAACGGTCACTTTAATTTATACCGAGGAATAATTATCACGACAATGAGGGGAATTTTTTTTCTCTGGTCGCCATTTGGTCTGAGGATTACAATTGATAGCATATTGATGTGGAAGAATGAGAGAAAAATAATAAGAGGTGCACGGAGAGAAATTCTCTAAAGTAACGGTCACGAATAGATTCCAGTGCCGGTATTGGAAATTTCATTGAGTGACACGTCAATTTTCTCACATTCTTGTGTGAAATTTTTACATAAATTCTCGGAAATTTGATCAGAAATCGCTAGAAATTTTACCTCAACAGCACTAGAATTTTTCATAGCGGATGGACTAGGATTTTTTCCAGTATCTCTCTATATTATAAAAATCCAAATCGACTTCTGGTGATGAAAATTTGGTAATTGAAATTAAGACTTCGCAATGAAGGGTTACAAGCGTCAAAATGAGGATCACAAGGGTTAGAATAAGGGTCATAAGGATCACGAGGTTCAGAATCAATGTCATAAAGGTCAGAATAAGGGTCACAAGGGTTAGAATAAGGGCCACGCGGGTCAGGATAGTCATGAAGATCAGAATAAGGGTCACAGGAGTCGGATTAAGGGTCACCAAGGTCAGATTAAGGGTCACGAACGTCAGATCATGGATCATATGGATCAGCTTAAGGGTCACGAGGGTCAGATTAAGGATCATATGGATCAGCTTAAGGGTCACGAGAGTCAGAATAAGGATTATGGTGGCCATATGTGGGTCAGGTAGGGGCTGGCGAGCGCAGCGAGCAAGAGGCGTAGCCCCCTAATCAGCACTAGAATTTTTCTAAAGAATTTCTCTCCGTGTGAGGACATGAGTAAATCACTTGGAAATGATAATTTTCGGGAAATAAAAATAATGATTTTCACCTAAAAATGAGAACGATTCGTCTCGTTTGAGGCACATTTTTTTATGACTAGAAAATGTTCTCACCCGATTCACACCACGAAGAGTGAATTGAATGGCAAGTAATAAATAAAGAACAAGTCGTATATTTCCATATCACATGCTCTCGCGATCGCAATTTTTTTTATTTACTCTTTACAACAGTCGAATGACCAGGAAGTAAATCACCGATCCATGCACGAGTACCTGCGAATATGTACTTGATGCGGATGAGAATGATTTCAAAATGAATAGAAAACACATTCCCATCATCCTCGGGCGTCCAAACACCTTGTGATTGTCTGACGCCTTGAAACAATCATGCATTTTCGATTTACCTATCTCTGGATACCGATCGTTTCTCGGTACAATCCGATCACTTCCTCACGCTCTTCTTCGTCTTGTTGGGCTCGAGGGGTTAATGAAATGCTGGGCTTTGTTAGAATGTAAATAAACGGATATTATGATATCCCTATGAGGGAAAAAGTTGATAATAATCAGGGATAGACATATCCATAAGTAATAATTACCGTTAAATTATTAAGGAGACAATTAGTTAAAATCACTCTTAAATTTTAATTATTGAAGGGATCATCAATTTAAATATTCAAATTCGGAATTATTTATCAATCGGCAATTTAGTTAAGAAGATTGGCGGTTATTTGGATAATCGGAAATCCCTTATAAGAGATTTAATATAGTTTACTTAATACAATTGGAAATTGCGGTTATCAATTATTTGAGTATTTTCATTATAGAAGGGAATTTATATAACATATAAATACATGACACATGTCATGATACATGTCTTTATATTTTTAGATGCGCGTTCCACATCTTTGTGAAATATAATATTTAGAAATATAATATAACTTGATGACTACCAAATACATCGGTGACAGATAATGTTTCATCAAGAATTGACATTTTATGTCAATTCACAGTGAAAATTATCTGTCAATTGACAGTTTAGTAGTAAAATTATTTTTGTGAAGATGACATTGAATTTCATTTAGGAAGAAAAAAATTATGAAATTTCAAATTTCAATGAAAATTGATAAAAATTCAAAATTTTTGGGAAAATTGAACATCAAATACAATTCAATTTTGCATAGATTAAAAATTCAGAGAAGTTATTGCCTGAAATTTCAAAATTTTCAAGATTTTTCAGTGCCGTATGGACCTGAGAATCGAGAATTACTTGAATATTCAAGAAATTAACTAATTTGTTAATGAAGAATTCTCCAGAAATTTCATGTAACTTTGTCATTGTTAAAAATTGCAAGCTTTCTCAGTTGAATTTCAAGAGTAAATTTTTAACAGTGTTCACCTCGCAATTTGCTCTGCTTTTAACAAAAAAATTCCTTGAATTTCTAAAAAATCCTGATTGCATTTCGCATAAACATCCATTTTGACTAATTTTTATGTAATCATCTCTCCGTATGTACCCAGAAATATTTCTGAAACTATTATCTCCATTCAGACCTTCGAAACCCAACTGTCACATCGAGTGTTTCTCACGTATGCACCGAATGCGTTAATATTTCGAAACTCCAGCGCGTAGAAAACGCAACAAAGGGACGGAGTCACCAGTGGAAACAATACGCTGAGACTAGACAACGAGTTGAGGTGGCATCCAGGAGTCGGTTTCACTTCGGGTGTGGCAAGACCTGTTCATTTCTTTCTTTTTTTGCGTATTCATACACATGTACCTGCGCATTGTATTCATTTACCTCAGCTGCATTTTATATCACCACTTTTTCTTTCTCTTCTGGAGATCGGAGGCACTCGATAAGCGGACAAAGGCGGAGGAGAACCGACAAATCGCACGATTAACGGGGTAATTAGGGGAAATAGTGAGTGAACTTGAGCACTTTTTTTTCTCTTCGAGAGATTCATCTGCTGACACTGAAAGTCATTGAGTCGTTTCTCTTGAAAAAAATGTAAAGAGGAGAATTGAGGAAGTGATTTTACTCCCGAAAGGAGTGAGAGTTGGAGTCACTCGTGATGACTTTGAGAAAAAAAAATTGTTTCAATTCTTTGAGAAAAGTAATTAATGTGAGATGATGAATGATGCCTTTTTTTTATCAGAGTAGTTCATTGCAGTCATTAAACCGTCTGAAAATTCCTGAAGGCGATTCATTTCGATAAATAGCTGAGTTAATTACACAGGTGATTATTAATCACAATAAGTTGATTCATCTCATTTTGTGGATTATGTAATTAGCTCGAGGATGAGGTGGTTCCTGACGTAGTCGCATAATAATATCATAATTATTGTCAACAGTTTATTTTTAGTTTCTCACGTTTTATCAATCAATAAAAAACTTAGAGCTGAATGGAGAATTCAAGAAGAAAAATGTTTCAGATTCTTTGTGAAATGAAAAATAATCACACAACATCTGTCTGAATATTTTCTCATCCAAATGGGGAGAAAATATAGAAAAGAAAAAATAGGAAAAATAGCGAGTGAATTTGTGACAAATTTGAGAAAGAAACCATTTTTATTCTTTGAGAACCGGAGTTAAAACGCGGAGAGAAATTCTTTAGAAGAAATTTAATGCTAGTGATAGACAAAGAAAAATTCCGGGTTGACACTGGAAATTTTTGTAAGCAGCACATGAATATGTCTCGTATGGATTGAAATTTTCGCAGAAATTCTTAAAACCTTCATAAAAAATAACCAGAAATTTTACTTAACAGTACTGCTATTGGACTGATAAGTATAGGCTCCTGGGGCTCAACTTTAGAAGTTGTTTTTCCATCGGATAATAACTGAAAGTATTCAAGTTCAACTCGATAGTAGAATTTTTCGTAGTCGATAAATTGCGATTTTTCCAGAATTTTTCTCAAGGATTTCTCTCCGTGTATAAAACGATGAATGACGTCTGTTTTTTAATCGTAACAGATTACCACAGTCGCTGAATCCCTTGCAACCCCCCCCNCCTTGAACCCCCCCCCCAAACCACAATTTCAATAAATATTTAATTGCACAGGGTAAACCTCAAGAACTTGACTCATCTTAATTCATCAATTGCGTGATCATCTCGAGAAAGAGTGGAAAATTGCATGAACTGTGCAATAATTTCTCACAATTTCCGAGATTATTTCGAACAAAAATCTACTCTCTAAATCGAAGCTAGCATTCCCCACACGCGTAAAAATGACGACCACTAAAACTAAACGACTGACAGTGGCAAATCACCTCCTAAATCGCCCACGACAACCAGAATTTACACGGGCGAATAAAGGAAATGCGATCGTGAGAACCATCTCATAAAGGAGCAAAAAAAAAGTAACAAAATTATAATGATTAATTGAAAGTGAAAGAAGTTATGATACGACACATTAAAAACGAGGAGGGGGAGGGGGGAGGGGGGTAACGCTCCGATTGTTACACGGAATACGTAAGAAGGCTCTCGCTGAACAGGACCCATAACGCATATTCAACTGGAATTGTGTCTCGCAGTCCGTAACGGCAAATGCAGACACATCGAACGCGTCGGGATAACACATCAGGGGGGGGAGAGAAGGCAAAGTGGGTCTCCGTCCTTTCCATTTCCCTCCTACTATGCAATGAAATCTCCTCCTTAGTCAAGTCCGAGGTGGCCGTGCCACTGGGTGGTGTACATGTGGAAGAAAGAGGGCCCCAACAACATTAAACTCAATACTAAGGCCTCGTCGAAATTCCCGGGGTCTCAGTTTCCGCGTGGACTTCAGACACACTGGAGTTCCAGTTCAGTTTGTGAAATACAGTCGATTGATATTTCTGTTGAGTTTTGTTTGTGAAACATGTCGAGGATTTATTCTACACACTTTATTCTGATATTCGCAGGTGAGTGCATTATATTTTGAAAGAATGAGAGTGAATGATCATATTTTTTATGGAAAGGATAATTGATTGTTATGAGCATAATGAATGATTCATATTTTTCTATAAGGTGGAAATTGATTTGAAAATTCGAGATGTCATGGAAATATTACGATGACACATTATGTGAATTTTGAAAATAAAAAAAAAACAGTTTAAAAAGCAATGGGAACTGTCAATTTTAGTGCAATTGTTGAATGAAAGTCAAGAGAAATCTGAAAAAATCTGGTAAAAGTATTCTTGAATGTTCGATTAATTGAAAAACCAGGGTAATTTGGTACTAAATATTCATGTCAATTCCATATTTGAAATTTCATAATTTCCTCTTAAATTAATTTCAATGTCTCTCTCCCTAAAAATGACTCCTCAACTGTCATGAAATTTCAACACGAACAAACAAATCTTAAATTGTCAGCATAATAAGTCATAAATTTCATAAACGATATGATCTTAAATCTAATCAAGATCACAACATAAGAAATTCACATGTAGCTGTCACGTGAATTTCAAAAAATTTTAACACTGCATTATTTCAATATTGAAATCGTCCGATCACCGTATCAAAATGTATCGAAATCCCCTGACATCTACTCCCCAGTCATCATCGATCAATAGATCGCGTCAAGATTATTTTCATAAGTATTACGAAACGTCATCAATCTCATTTTTCTCCTTCAATTCCACATTAAAATTAAATTTTTCATAATTTTAATGAAGAAAAGTTCCTCAATTGAATAAAGTTGAATTCAACACAGCAAAAACGAATGTCTGAATTTCACCCGCTTTTTGTAGACATTTTTCATTTTTTTTGACACTAAAAAACGTCTGAATAAAATGAAAACGTGTCTGAATTTCAGACAGACCGGTGCCCAAACATCTTAATTCATGTTTGAAATTCAAACAAATTTTCAGTTTATTCAGACGTTTTTTTAGTGTCTGAAAAATGTCTACAAAAGATGTGTGAAATTCAGACATTCCTTTTTGCTGTGAAGATAACCACACAGCCAGAGCAATGACGTATTTCAAATAAATAAACCTCTCAATTTGACATTTTCCATTCATTTAAACAATGCATTTATCTCAATAAAAACATTTCAATAATATGAAATGAATAATTACTTCGCTCCAAATAAACGTTATTTGATTAACATAAACCATTTCTCTGGGTGCATGCTCTAATTATAATTCGATACCGAGGCATTTTTTTTTCATCCATTAATGATATTTCCTCAATCGGCAAACATGACACCCAGAAAAATAGTTTATTTGAATTAAATAAATGTTATTTGAATCAAATGAATCATTTACTTGATTCAAATAACATTTATTTTAAAAAAACAACATAACCCTGTGTTTTTATCAAATGAATCGTTTACTTGATTCAAATAACGTTTATTTAATTCAAATAAACCATTTTTCCGGGTGTAGGTATGGTAATTAATTTTCAAGGATCCTTGCATTGGATTTCTCCCAAAAATAATCAATTTTTTTCACCACAAATTCATGGGCGAAGTGGTAAAACGGTTTAAGTTAATTTTGATTATTGGCCAGTCATCAATGAATATCTCGGAATCTAAGGCAGATAGCTAAATTTTTATTATAAACTTTTTTGTAGAGCCGATTGAGAGCTATAGCAAATGTAATTACGATAATTTCGCTATCTCCCTTAGATCCGGAAATATTCCTCAAAAACTAAACTAGGAGATAAGTCAACTTAAACCGTTTTTTACCACTTCGCTACTGAATTCTTTCTGTTGTCAGAAAATATGGGCTATACGCTGATTAAAATCAGATTGATTTTTAATTCAAGAACAATACATTTTCTTTTCACTAAAACATCCTTTAAAAATAATTACTAGACCCGATATATCTCTCCGGAAAAGTCACTTCCCCACGAAAAAAAAAAACAAAAAAGGGATCATCAATTTGGCATTTAGGGTTTAACTGTGAAAATTATCCGGCGTTTATGAATTAAAACCCACTCATCGATCAATAAAAGCACTAAACAGAGTGATAATACGCGCGAAGGCGTGCAGCAGTTGCGGGATGGACAGGATTACGTGTGTTCCGGTGGTGTCCAGTCTCGTACGATTTAATCCGCATCGACGATAATCCCCGAGTACGATGGGATATATAATCATTTCCAAGGGGGGGGGGGGGGGCGAGGGGGAATTAGGTGTGCATATCCTCCCCACCTGGAAAACCCGTGTTCCCAGGCATCTGTACTGCAATGACGATGCTTGTCGCTCTCGCGAAATTATTTCAACGTTCCATATGCGTTCCCATCATTCAAATTCACCATTATTGAAATAACTCAGCCTCCATTCCAATGCATTTAATATTTTCTTTGAGTAAAAATTCATGGCTTTTTGTTATTATCCCATTTGATTGTTCAATTGGACTGTGGGTTTTACTCTGACAATCTTCTTTGACATCGGGTGATCACGAATACATCCAGAGAAATCGTATATTAGTAATAAGATACATATAATATAAATAATAATATATACATGTATAGTAATAATTACAATTGCAGGGACTATATAACCCCTCCTACATAAAAAAAGAATTTGTTTTACTTGTTCCTCCTAAGGAATCGTTAGTTCGTGTTGGTTCGGTCTAAGAACACTGCTATCGTCTTGAAGAATTGCAAGAATTTTATTTTCTTTCAATTGATTGATAATCAGCGAAATGAAAATAGTCAAAGATTGCAATTATTTAAGACGATAGCAGTGTTTTCCAGACGAACAAACGATTCCTCAGGAGGAGAAAATAAAACAGTCTTTTTTATGTAAGAGGGGCCGTGCGAATAGCCACGGCTTTATCAATTTAAATTCAATTTATTGTTGAAATCAATAGCAAAACTTCCAATGAATAGTTTTATTTTGTTTATTTCTCTGAATATTAAGAATATCCAAGTACCTTTTTCTGTTTTGTATTTACTACAATACAGATGGCGATTTTTAAACATCAAATTTATGAATTGAATTAGTTTTTTCAAACACTTTTTTCTTATCAATGAATAAAGAAATTTTTTTTAGCATTTCACAAATCGATTGGGAAATTGTTTTTATAACTCATCATTCATAAAAATTGTCGTAATCTAAGAATGAAAGGAATTGTGCACTTATTTTGTGCATTTGCCTCCCAGAAGTAGACTTTCTTTACTTTCAACGTTTCCCAATGATTTAAAATGGATAACAGCATTCGAACCTTCAAAGTTTTCATAAATGAAATCATCTGTTGAACGAATTTCACCAAAATCTTACCTAATGTCTATCGTCCCTCAAAAACAACTCAAATCACTTCTCCCTGTCACCTTCCTACTACTTCTCCCCATCGACTCAATTAAAATCCCCATTAAAATATTGTACCCCAACTTTCCGCAATATCCCCCCCTCCCCACAAAGACTATCAAAATCCATAGGTTTTGATACTGTAGTTCTCCAGGACGAACCCAACGGGGAAATCAAGCATATCCCCCCGCTTTTATTTGCATAAAATGATGGAACTGGAACCCGTCACGTTCTCACGTCACAGATCTCTCTCCCACCACTCCAGGAATTTTTTTATTTTATCCGCCTCCCCCTCAATTTAAAAAAAAGATCATAAAAAAACTAGGGAAATAAAAAATATAAAGGTTCATACACTTTATTTCCCCTTACCAAAGGCCCTAAAATTCACCTTTGCTTCGCATTCTCACCTCGGTACACGAAGTCTTGTGAAACGACTTGCACGTCCCCGCTGGCCATTAACTTCCCTGAAATACCTCCAGCCCCTTCTCCCTGCCGCTAGTATCCAGAAACCTACCCCGGGTACGTGCATCAGGCAAGAGAGAGAGAGAGAGAGAGAGAGAGAGAGAGAGAGAGAGAGAGAGAGAGAGAGGGGGGGGGAGCAAAATTCAGGGGAGGGCAGAGGAGAGAACTTCAGTAGAAATGGCGCTCGTAAGGACATAAAACCTCCCCCACCCCCCGCCTAACTCTTGGAGGTACCGCGTGAAAACTCGGCTGGGTACTGCTGACGCCGACTTTCCTCGCGAAAGCTCTTTCTCCACCCCTGCGTATGTACATGTGCACTGAAACATCCACGTTTCTCGTTAGAGACCAGTCCCTCGGGCTTTTATACCAAACAATTTCGCACTAATAACCAGACAAAGGGAATATAAAAAAAAATATATATGGGGAGAATGGAAAAATAGTGGAAAAATAAAATAGTTAATGGGGTGGAAAAATACGGGGCTCTGTACTTGGCGGATCATTGATATGGGAGAAATTCATGTAATTTGCTTGTTTTGTCTATAATTAGGGTTTTGGGTGATGGGGGATTTTATTGGATTGGGTTATTTGTTCTGAGGTGGAGAAATATGGGATGAATTTCGTAGTTTGGAAATGAGTGATGTCAAAATGAAGAGGAAGGAGCAGGTGAGGGAGGGAATGCGCAAGTTATTGGCGAGAAATTAATTCGATTTAAACCCACGCTGTTAACAATTTTCGCCTGAATTTTCCGTGTCTGATTCCATTGATTTTCTGTTTGATTGATCTGAAAATCTGTAAAATACTTGATTTTTCAGGTCAATTATTTCCTGAAAATTCAGAAAAATGAGGAAAAGTCTGGGAAAAATTAACGATTCATGTTATTTTGTTTCTGAATATTCATGTCCCATTGAAAATGCGATCAAGTCGTGAAATTTCCATCTCACTCTCACTGAAAACTCATGAATTTCCTTGAATTCTACCTAAAACTTGAAATTTCCCAATCATTTTTCCCAAAATACAATTCAATGTCACTCTCATGAGAATTACAATCACATCTTCCATGATATTTCACAAAAATTCTAATAGTGCACGGTCGATTTGGTCTCTTCAAATGTGAATTCGACAACAGTTAACGAACCTCGTTTATAATATCTGAATCATCCTATCAGTGCGTGAGTTTTTGAAAAAAAATTAACTGCACGAAAGGAAAACTTTATTTATCTTAAATTACCCCTGAATGAAATGGCGTGGAGCCGGATAGCTCAGTTGGGAAAGCACCCGATGAATAATCGGAAAGTCCCGGGTTAAAATCCCGGCTTGTACTATCCATTTTTTTCAGTAAAAAAAAATCTGGTTATTCACATTGAGAATAATCCCGATTGCCCTCCTACCTCATCCAAATCCCACCCAATCATTTCCTATGACGTTACAAAGATGTGGAACACTATATAAATTCCCTTCTTCAATGTATTACCAAAACTAGCAGAAAATCCCACGACTCAACTATAAATCAGAATAATTAATTTCCAAAGATGAATCGAATTATCATCAACTTCATCATCAACTTTTGAAAAAATCCCCCTCAAAAATGCCAGAAAGCCTTCCCAAATGTCAACCAAAGACATTTCCACAAATTCCACATCATTCTATTCCGTTACATCTCCCCCTCCTCCGATGACGCCCCCCCCCCCTGAAAATGAACCAGTTTAATCTCGAATTTCGATACGTGAGATATTCCCCGAAAACCGCCTAGACTTAATGCAGAATGAGCCAGTGAGGATTGTCAGTACCATCGTACCCAACGAATAGATTCCCATACACACCTGTCCACATGTATAACAGAGAGACATACCAAACTGGGAGTGGAGAGATAGAGACAGAGAGAGGGAGAGACAACCCCGGGGTAAACACAGGCGGATCATTTGCTCCATTCTAACCACGTCCACGACCACCACGCGATCTCCTATCCCATCCCCAGTTTCCCCTCCCTCCCAACCCCTCTCCCCCACCCGCCGCCCAACAACTCCCACCTGTGCAATGCTCAATGCATCCAGCAACATCCAACCACGGCTATGGCCAGGATGGAATGATGAGGGGGTTGGTCGATTTCTCCCTTGTGTTGAGATATCGTGTATACATATGTAGCCTATGTTCAAGAGGAGGGTGGAAGGGGGGGGGGACGAGGAGAGGGAGGATGAGAGGATGCATCAACGGTTCGGGCCAGTATACATGTGATCACCATAAAAATTTATGTACATCCGACGCATTGCCCGGGTAAATTGTATTATCGTGGGACTTCACTTGTATATGCAAAAACGTTATTATTATTCGTTTCGAGTAACATGTTCACGCGGGGAAAATTTTCTTTGATGCCACCAGTGACAATGTATGTGTTTTTTTTTTTTTTTCATATCTCATCACGTTGTCAATGGTGTCCTACGGTGTGTTTCGGTAATAATCGAACAGGAAGGTACAGTGAGAATTTCGTTATTGATTTTGGGGATTTTTTTTTTATCGATTTTTAGGAACGGAAGACGGTTCGCTTGATGGGGGAGATTATTCTCAATTGATATTTATGTTCCAGCATATGTCAATTGTATTAATTAATTTCGGTATTGCGTCTATTGCATTCGAACATGGAATTTAGTTTATTAGTTGTGATCAAAGCGATGGGAATGAATAGTTTTTTTTATTCAAACTCTATCGATTGTGAATTTGAATAAATTCTTAGTATTCATCCAAATGAAATAAGAAGACTCCAGAGGTCTTTATTTAGCTGAAGAGTATGGATGGATTGCTGCAGTCATTGATTTTCCATTTTTATCAATTTTGGTGAATGAAAGAACGTTTTCTTGAAGAATAGTTGGGGAAATTATTTTCACGAAATTTTTGATATTTAATTGACAATATTTCGAAAAAATAATCAATCAATTATTAATTTTGATATTAATTTCAATGGAAAACCTGATGTCTTCAAGCATTTAATTGATTCAATTAATTAATTGTGAATAACAAAATTCCATTCAAATTGACGTTTTTGAAATGCTCGATGGACATTTAATTTAATTAAAAAGAACAAACATTTCATTCATTCAATTCATTAATTGTGAGCAGAACGAAATGATCAAATAATTGAATAACGAAATTCAATTCAGATGCTATTGAAATTCTTATTAAAACTTGAAACTGAATTAAAAAGCCTCAGATGTCATCTTCACTCAATCTATTAAAAAAATTTTTGAATGACCTTAGCGAATTTATTTGTAAGTCAGAATGTTATTGATTCTGATGAATAGATCATTTCCTCGTAGTAAGATTATTCCGAATGGGTTGTTGAGGCGAAGCTCCCTATAATTGAAGGTAATGAAAGCTTTTCAATGAAACTTCCACTAAGCAGAAAAACCACTCCCTCTTATTTTCCACCATGTACCTTTTCCTCTCCACTTCCATTGCACAATGGTGTAATTATAATGCGGTATAATGGTCCAATCACTGGCACGAGTTTATGTAGATCATTATGACCATAATCAGACAATGCAATGAGGAAGGGAGCGAGAAGAGGAAAAGCCGAACGGAATTCCCTCGAAAAAAAAAGTGAAATGACTCAATGACGAAGGAAAAATTGTTAAGAGAATGGATAATTTGTTCGTAGAATTTCTGTATATATATATAATTGTACTCTCGACTTTCTCGTATCATAATCACGTACATCATTTCCCCTAGAATCTCGATCTAGATTTCTAATGATTTCAGTCGGAGATAGTGAAATGCTCATGAAGTTGAGATTGATAAGGACAGCCAAGAGTGCGTGGAGAATACACGTCCTGTCGCGTTATGAATTTAGAATGAAAAGTGAACTACATAATAACGGTGACAGGTTCCGTAGCTGCTGAGAGTTAAAGATTCTATTCAAGTGGGATGGATATTGTTGAAATCGAAACACGTGCAGTATTGCCATGCAGAAGACAGTCCAAGGAGAGTTTCCTCGGATGAGGGAGAGGGGGAGGGAGGGGCGATGAGGAGGAGAGGAGACAGAAGCAACAAGAGAGTCGAGGGAGTGCGGAGTCTGTCGAGGTAATAACGTTCCACCGAAAGCACATACGCGTGGTTGGATAATAACGTATTCCCCGATCACCTCGCCAACGACCTCGGTGGGTACACAAGCATCCACAGCACATCCACTGACTCTATCCCATATCCCCAAACCTCACTGGCCACAAACTATTCTCGTAATCACTCTGTATTTCATGCAGGACACGATGGAAAATCTCACCCCCAAATGTCGACATACCACGGGGGACTTGAGGCTTGTTCTCTATGTCAATTCACTTTTTTTGCAAGGAATTAAAGAGGGAGGGGAGGGGGACTGGAGATGTTCTTGGCCCGTGATTCAAGTGTTGAGGGAGGAATATCAATTTGTGAATCGTGGGGGTCAATGAGTTTAATATGATGTTTGATAATTAGGTCATACTAGATTAGGGAATTTTCAGATTGGACTGTTGAAAATTTTCGTCTGAATTTTCCGCGCCAAATTCTGGAAATTTTTTTCGTGTTCAAGTTCCACACGGAGAGAAATATTCAATAAAAATTACGTATCTTTTCTGTAATTCCGGAGCGAAATGTGGTTGTAGGACATTTTACGGCACTGTCACGTAATTTTTACCTAAAATCACGAAATTTGTCCCGAGTGTTCAGTAATTTTTACCTGAATCTCCTGTGAAAAATTACGATAGCGTCATTAAAAATTTCTGTGTCGATTCCGTAAGCGGTGAGCGAACTGTGAGTTCCGTAATTTTTACTGAACATTTCTCTATATGCACTGAAATTTCAGAAAATCTTGTTATTGAAAAATCAAATATTCTACTGATTTTCTGTTCAAATGATCTGGAAATCAATCAAATACTTGATTTTTTAGTTCAGTTATTCTGTGATAATTCAGGGAAAAATTGAAAATTCATGGAATTTTGTTTCTGAATATCAATGTTCCACTGAAAATTCAATCAAGTTGTGAAATTTCTATCTTATTCCCACTGAAAACTCATGAATTTCCGTGAATTCTACTTAAAACTCGAAATTTCGTAACCATTTTTTCCCTAAATCCGATTCAATGTCAGTCTCATGAGATTTACTATAATATCTTCAAGTTTCAAAAAATTTCTGACAGTGTGCGAAAGGTCTCCCAAAAATATATTTATTCCACTGATTGAAAGCCCAATGACAGCATGGAAAGTGATGGAATTAATCTGAATGTTTTAGGAAATGAAAAGATCAAGGATTTCTGACGGCTGAAACTAATCGAAGTATCACGTTTGTATGTGCGACTAAATGTTACATTTTGAGAAAGCTCTTCCGATATTCAGGGCCTCGATCATTCATGATAAATGTCGTTCTAACTGTTATAAGTTAAAATAGACTTGTTTCATTTGCTAGAAATCCACCAGCAAAAATCCTCAGAAAAACAAAACAATCATAGAGTAATTTAATCAACGTGAATCAGATGTCTTTCTTCAACTCACGAATATGGGTGGATCGCACAGTCATTGATTTTACAAGAAACAATTTTTGTAATCAATTTTGATGAATGAAAAAACGTTTTTTTGATGTCTAATTGGAGAAATTATTTTCACACAATTTTTTATATTTAATTATCAACGAATATCTTGATAAAGTTATCAATCAACTATTGATATTGATATTAATTTTAATATTAAACCTGTTGTCTTCAAACATTTAAGGCATTCAATTAATTAATTATGATTAAAACCAAGTGATCAAATAATTAATTGAAGACAACAATTTTATTAAATTTGAATTATTTGATTCATTCAGGAAAATGAAAGAAAAATACTCTTTACAACTGCAATAAAAACCTGTCAAACTTATCACATTTAACCATCCGAAACACCTCACTAAATCCTCAACCATAAATTTTATACCACAAAAATGACCATATCTCATTCGTTGAATGTCAACCGAATGAATAGAATAAAACTCGAGGAATCTTGTTCAACAACTGGAACTTTTAAAAACGTCTCACAACTAAATTCCACCCGGATCCCTTCAAGGCTGCCACAACTCGCAATCGATCCAAATTAATTAAATCACTGATCGTCACTTTAATTCCTCCCAAAAAAATGATCCGGTAGTTCTTGCAAAACAGAAAAAAAAGTTCTAAACTGAAATAAAAAAAAAATCCCATGAAACTGGATTTCCAACAGACGCGAGTGGAATGAAAATTAACGATGAATTAATGTATATCCATAACCTCGAGTTTACATAATTTTTTTTTCCCTCATCAGTTCGAATTAACGACATTTCCGACACGACTGGGTGTACATTGCGAATTACTTGGGTACGTAAAGCGTGAAAGCCGAGAAAAACCATCGAACCTGAGGCCCAATCAAATGAATCAAATGAATTATCAGATGCACTAGCAGATTGACAGGTTGATATACGATAATGTCTGATATATAAACCATTGACAATCAGTATGAAAGGAAAGTTGGTAACTGGAAGGTGGCTCATTACGCTGAGATATTATTTTCCAACCATTTTGGTGTGAAATATTAAAGCACCATTACGGTAGCTATTTCCCGTTTGAAATTTTCAAATGAATTGTTAACGACAGCTAACACCTTGTTAACTGTCACTCAGCTTCATTAAAGGAGGTCAGTTTATCAGATACGGAAAATTACGGTGAATGAGAGGGTAAAAACATTTTCAAGAGGCAATTAAATATTTAACCGAGTAATCAGACATGTCAATCAATTCTAGGAAACAACTGAATTAGATATTTTTGTGACATAATTCATGTAAAAGGCCAGGAGTTCATCCAATATTGGGACATTACGATAACTGCTGCAGTATTTGAGATTATCCTATTGGAGATTGAACATTTATGCTATATAAGTGCGATAATAAAAGGATAAAACGTAAAAATAAGGCGATGATTCTTCATTTGATTGGAAATGGTCTCCTAACTCGAGAGACTTTTTTTTGTCATTTTCTCCTGAATCCACTAGATTACCATATCAATGCAAGAATATGGAAATAAACATGAAACATTCTACCACTTACCTCCATACCATCAAAAGTCGTCAACTGAAAATTGTATTGAAATTACTGGAATAACTGTTCCCACTACGCCCCCCCCCCCCCCC
>NW_021680362.1:2076027-2091384 GCF_001412515.2 Diachasma alloeum
CCCCCCCCCCCCCAATTCCCTCAGGACATCAAATCCACGATAATCAATAGAGTCAAAATTACACATTCCATCACCATAATCCCGAAATGTCGGATTCATCAATACATCAGAACCATCCCAAACTCTACAAATCCATTAATTTTCTATTTATGTGTTCGATAAAATTGCTAATACTGTTTTTTATATTTTTTCCGTCTGAATTACGATAGGAATGCACGATTATCAGTGCGAGAATATCGAAATAAACATAAAACATTTTACCACTTACCTCCATGGCACCGGATGTCATTAACTGAAAATTGTATTCAAATTACTGAAACAACTATTCCCAATACATCCCCCTCCCTCAATTCCCTCTAGACATCAAACTCACGACAATCAACAGACTCAAAATTACACAGCATTCCATTACCATAATTTCGAAATGTCAAATTCATCAATCCATCAGAACCATCCCAAACCCCTCCAAACCCACAGAGTAAACTCGCCCCAGAAAATACACCTGAATTTCTATTTATGCATTTGATATAATTGTCGATGCATTTGGTAAATTCGCACGTGCAATGGATAAACTAAATTACGTGCACTGGCGATCGCTAATTAGGTACAAACGGATGAGCGGACGATTAGCTCAAGGGGCCGCGGGAGGGGGGACGGAGAGAGGTTAACCCCACCATTGTAAGTGGATAACACAATGTTGTGAGGATATGAGCAAAAGGTGAAATGGTGAATGATGTGAATGGGCGGAAAAGGGATGAAAACTGTTCGCGGTAAGACTGAATTCAGCTATCGTACATGCAACAATGCACCAGAAATTCCAGCAATGCCAGTTTGCGAGATTAAGCGGACCTAGTATTTAGCTGAAAAGCGACCGAATGCCATCCCAGAATCGTTTGCGGAAGGTAAAATTTGTGGATTGAAGCTAGTGGGCGCAAAGTGATGCACATCCCAGGGGCTTGAGGGGCAGGAAGGAGGATTTTGGTTTGATGGAAACCGGGTTTACGTGTGTATGCCAACGCGCACGGGATGTGTATCCCTTTCCATTTGTCTGCTTTAGCATCCAAACTCGGGGCGATAGTGTTATGCCAGCCCCTGTCAAATCACGTCATCGATAATGTTTTTCGACTGCTTTCCAACTCCATTATCTTCGTACTCCATTTTTATATTCACTTACCTGAAATCAAAAGAGAGAAGGGACTAGTTGGTTTTTTTTATTCATGTTCTTTTTGCTTCCGACAGGAAGCTTTGAAATGGTTCAAATTTGAGTTTTTGATTTTTTCTGTTACATGCGGCAAAGTTTTTATTTCAGTAGAGAAGTGGTAAAACGGTACAAGTCCATTTTGACTATTGGCCAGTTTTCAATGAATATCTTGGAATCTAAGGAGGATAGCAAATTTTTTGTTATGACCTTTTTTGTAGAGCCGATTGAGAAGTACAACAAATGAAATTACGAAAATTTCGCTGTCTCTCTTAGATTCGGAAATATAATAATTCGGAATTATAATTATATAATGATTCGGAAACCGTTTTACCACTTTGCTACTTTTTTCGTTGTTTATTAATGAATCTATGAAATTCACTCTTTTTTTTACTTTTTTTAAATGTTGGTACTGCTGAGCGCTGTCCACCGAAATGAATTAAAAGTCAATTTATACATTGATTTTTAGAATTATGGAATTTAATAAAAACCGTTGTCCCACGATAGCAAAAAAAAAGTTCTTAATTTATTAAATAATGGCTCTTCGACTTCGAAGATGAAAGCGATAATCGCTGTTTTGACTTATGACATTGTTTTCTAATATTTCGCATTTTTTGAAAATCAGAATTCCGGAGATATCTCTGGATCATGCTTCAAATTAATTCAGCAGCGCAACGATAAAACGGTTTAACTTGAAATCTAAAGCACATAGCAAAATTTTTGTTAGAATCTTTTTTGAAGCCCTCAATTCGCTCCACTAAAAATTTAATTACAAAATTTCGCTATCTGCTTTAGATTCCGAGATATTCATTGAAAACTAACTAACAGTCAAAATGTTCTGTCATTTTTATAATGATGAATCGCATTCTTCCTAAAAAATTTCAGGAATTATTTTCACTGTTCACTCCTGACTTTCTTACCGAGAATCTCTGATTCTTGAAATAATTTAGCATTGAACAACGCGCGGAAAATCAACTTGTTACGTCATACCCCTCCACTCCTGGATCAATAGAGAATTTCTGGAATGTTAGCGCATTCAGAGAATGTCAGTACTTAATGATAAACAAATTAAGTATCGCATAATCAAGTTTTTTTCCCCCCTGGCGACTAAACATTCTGTAAGAACCTTTCGTTAATGAATTCCCTAGAATTTAATTGAAACTGAAATAATTCCGGAGTTTACAGAACTGAGTGAAAAGTCAGAGAGAAATATTGACCCGGATAATATCGAGAATCCCCAGGACTTAATTACTTTCTGACAACAAACTCTTTTCCTATTTATTTTCCCTTTTATTTTTCTTTTTTTTTTTTCAAACGTCTGGATCCCAAACCTAGTGCTCGTTAGTCCCCCAGTCCCCAAGTACACACTCCAGAATATCCGTTTCTACTACCATCATAAAATTTACCACCCCAGATCCTTGAATTGAAGCTTATATCGCTCTCCGTGGGAGTCAGTGTTTATCGCCAGAGGTAAACGTTTATCAACAAATTCGACTGCTCCTTGGACTTCTCATACCTCTCTTTCACTCTTGGAAAATGAAATAAAATCGTCAACAAGACAGGTAGAAATTTCTCTCGTACATGAAACAAAATATATTCGGAAAATATCTCATAAGAACATGCGGAATGCACCTCAATATATAGAAGATGTAATTCTCCATGACGTGTATTTTTTATACTTTGATACTAAATAAATAAAATGTGAATAATGTACATTTCAAGAGAAAAAACCTACTCTTTCAATATCACAAACGAAACAAAACATTTTCCGTATTGACAGTGTCTATTCACACGCAACACGGTAACTTTGACCGTGGATATATGGGAGATCGTGGACCCTCAACTTTTACTTCGCAAATTAAATCCAGACAATAAACTAGACACATCGAATCAATTGATAAGTGATATGCAGATAGTAGACTAGTAAATAATTTTCACAAAATATTAATTCGTTGAATACGAATATCAGTCTAGATTGACACAAATAAAAAATGAAATAAATGGTTGGCAAATAGTTGACTAAACACAAATAAGTGATGAAATAAATAGTTTTTTACAATTCATGTGACCGTTTCGTTGGGGTCCGAGCACAGGAGTGGGTGCCGAAATATAGTGCCAATGATTTTAAGGATGAGTTCCCAACCGGGGGAGACTTCTAGACAATCCCGAGTCGAGGATTTGGTTCTGATTGGACATACACAGGTCTTTGAAGATCTCTCCAGACCTAAATTGACCTGGTAAGTCCTAATCAGTTCTGCGACATAGTTTTCCGCAGACCTTTCGAATCCTCATTCTTTTCGGACCGGAGAAGTCCTCTATGCTACCGAGACCTCGTGAATTCACGAGGGGGTGGAGGGAAAGGAATGTATGCAGAGGGTTGAAATTTGTAGCCAACGAGGAGAGAGGGTTGCAGAATATATTTTAGCCACTCTCTTCTCCCCGTTTGCAGGTGGTGTTTAAATAAAAAATAATGAACGTTGATTTTGTATTTATTGATCCCCCGATGCCAATGAAACCCTCGGAGGTGACAGAAAAAACGAGAAAAAAAATTTCATTTTTACGTGGGTCAAGGGTCAGGGTGAAAGTCGATTATCACCAAAATCTAATCTTTTCGCCAAGTGAAGGTTGATTCTGTATTTTCTAACGATTCTGATGCCACTGAAACCCCCGGAAGCACGATAAATGTCGAAATAAATTTTTTTTTTTTCACCAGGAGCCAAAGGGGCAGATTTTCGGTTTTTCCAGGGAGAAAATGGACTTTCGCCAAAGTCGTATTTTTTAGTCGGGTGAACGTTGATTCCAACTATTTAAGCGACGGGCTATTCAGAACTCTCAAAAGTATGTGGAAAAGTGAAAACTGAAAAAATTTTTTTTTTCAGATTTTAAAAGGGTCAGAGATGTGTATAAGAGACAGCTATTCAGAACTCTCAAAAGTATGTGGAAAAGTGAAAACTGAAAAAATTTTTTTTTTCAGATTTTAAAAGGGTCAGAGATGTGTATAAGAGACAGCTATTCAGAACTCTCAAAAGTATGTGGAAAAGTGAAAACTGAAAAAATTTTTTTTTTCAGATTTTAAAAGGGTCAGAGATGTGTATAAGAGACAGCTATTCAGAACTCTCAAAAGTATGTGGAAAAGTGAAAACTGAAAAAATTTTTTTTTTCAGATTTTAAAAGGGTCAGAGATGTGTATAAGAGACAGCTATTCAGAACTCTCAAAAGTATGTGGAAAAGTGAAAACTGAAAAAATTTTTTTTTTCAGATTTTAAAAGGGTCAGAGATGTGTATAAGAGACAGCTATTCAGAACTCTCAAAAGTATGTGGAAAAGTGAAAACTGAAAAAATTTTTTTTTTCAGATTTTAAAAGGGTCAGAGATGTGTATAAGAGACAGCTATTCAGAACTCTCAAAAGTATGTGGAAAAGTGAAAACTGAAAAAATTTTTTTTTTCAGATTTTAAAAGGGTCAGAGATGTGTATAAGAGACAGCTATTCAGAACTCTCAAAAGTATGTGGAAAAGTGAAAACTGAAAAAATTTTTTTTTTCAGATTTTAAAAGGGTCAGAGATGTGTATAAGAGACAGCTATTCAGAACTCTCAAAAGTATGTGGAAAAGTGAAAACTGAAAAAATTTTTTTTTTCAGATTTTAAAAGGGTCAGAGATGTGTATAAGAGACAGCTATTCAGAACTCTCAAAAGTATGTGGAAAAGTGAAAACTGAAAAAATTTTTTTTTTCAGATTTTAAAAGGGTCAGAGATGTGTATAAGAGACAGCTATTCAGAACTCTCAAAAGTATGTGGAAAAGTGAAAACTGAAAAAATTTTTTTTTTCAGATTTTAAAAGGGTCAGAGATGTGTATAAGAGACAGCTATTCAGAACTCTCAAAAGTATGTGGAAAAGTGAAAACTGAAAAAATTTTTTTTTTCAGATTTTAAAAGGGTCAGAGATGTGTATAAGAGACAGCTATTCAGAACTCTCAAAAGTATGTGGAAAAGTGAAAACTGAAAAAATTTTTTTTTTCAGATTTTAAAAGGGTCAGAGATGTGTATAAGAGACAGCTATTCAGAACTCTCAAAAGTATGTGGAAAAGTGAAAACTGAAAAAATTTTTTTTTTCAGATTTTAAAAGGGTCAGAGATGTGTATAAGAGACAGCTATTCAGAACTCTCAAAAGTATGTGGAAAAGTGAAAACTGAAAAAATTTTTTTTTTCAGATTTTAAAAGGGTCAGAGATGTGTATAAGAGACAGCTATTCAGAACTCTCAAAAGTATGTGGAAAAGTGAAAACTGAAAAAATTTTTTTTTTCAGATTTTAAAAGGGTCAGAGATGTGTATAAGAGACAGCTATTCAGAACTCTCAAAAGTATGTGGAAAAGTGAAAACTGAAAAAATTTTTTTTTTCAGATTTTAAAAGGGTCAGAGATGTGTATAAGAGACAGCTATTCAGAACTCTCAAAAGTATGTGGAAAAGTGAAAACTGAAAAAATTTTTTTTTTCAGATTTTAAAAGGGTCAGAGATGTGTATAAGAGACAGCTATTCAGAACTCTCAAAAGTATGTGGAAAAGTGAAAACTGAAAAAATTTTTTTTTTCAGATTTTAAAAGGGTCAGAGATGTGTATAAGAGACAGCTATTCAGAACTCTCAAAAGTATGTGGAAAAGTGAAAACTGAAAAAATTTTTTTTTTCAGATTTTAAAAGGGTCAGAGATGTGTATAAGAGACAGCTATTCAGAACTCTCAAAAGTATGTGGAAAAGTGAAAACTGAAAAAATTTTTTTTTTCAGATTTTAAAAGGGTCAGAGATGTGTATAAGAGACAGCTATTCAGAACTCTCAAAAGTATGTGGAAAAGTGAAAACTGAAAAAATTTTTTTTTTCAGATTTTAAAAGGGTCAGAGATGTGTATAAGAGACAGCTATTCAGAACTCTCAAAAGTATGTGGAAAAGTGAAAACTGAAAAAATTTTTTTTTTCAGATTTTAAAAGGGTCAGAGATGTGTATAAGAGACAGCTATTCAGAACTCTCAAAAGTATGTGGAAAAGTGAAAACTGAAAAAATTTTTTTTTTCAGATTTTAAAAGGGTCAGAGATGTGTATAAGAGACAGCTATTCAGAACTCTCAAAAGTATGTGGAAAAGTGAAAACTGAAAAAATTTTTTTTTTCAGATTTTAAAAGGGTCAGAGATGTGTATAAGAGACAGCTATTCAGAACTCTCAAAAGTATGTGGAAAAGTGAAAACTGAAAAAATTTTTTTTTTCAGATTTTAAAAGGGTCAGAGATGTGTATAAGAGACAGCTATTCAGAACTCTCAAAAGTATGTGGAAAAGTGAAAACTGAAAAAATTTTTTTTTTCAGATTTTAAAAGGGTCAGAGATGTGTATAAGAGACAGCTATTCAGAACTCTCAAAAGTATGTGGAAAAGTGAAAACTGAAAAAATTTTTTTTTTCAGATTTTAAAAGGGTCAGAGATGTGTATAAGAGACAGCTATTCAGAACTCTCAAAAGTATGTGGAAAAGTGAAAACTGAAAAAATTTTTTTTTTCAGATTTTAAAAGGGTCAGAGATGTGTATAAGAGACAGCTATTCAGAACTCTCAAAAGTATGTGGAAAAGTGAAAACTGAAAAAATTTTTTTTTTCAGATTTTAAAAGGGTCAGAGATGTGTATAAGAGACAGCTATTCAGAACTCTCAAAAGTATGTGGAAAAGTGAAAACTGAAAAAATTTTTTTTTTCAGATTTTAAAAGGGTCAGAGATGTGTATAAGAGACAGCTATTCAGAACTCTCAAAAGTATGTGGAAAAGTGAAAACTGAAAAAATTTTTTTTTTCAGATTTTAAAAGGGTCAGAGATGTGTATAAGAGACAGCTATTCAGAACTCTCAAAAGTATGTGGAAAAGTGAAAACTGAAAAAATTTTTTTTTTCAGATTTTAAAAGGGTCAGAGATGTGTATAAGAGACAGCTATTCAGAACTCTCAAAAGTATGTGGAAAAGTGAAAACTGAAAAAATTTTTTTTTTCAGATTTTAAAAGGGTCAGAGATGTGTATAAGAGACAGCTATTCAGAACTCTCAAAAGTATGTGGAAAAGTGAAAACTGAAAAAATTTTTTTTTTCAGATTTTAAAAGGGTCAGAGATGTGTATAAGAGACAGCTATTCAGAACTCTCAAAAGTATGTGGAAAAGTGAAAACTGAAAAAATTTTTTTTTTCAGATTTTAAAAGGGTCAGAGATGTGTATAAGAGACAGCTATTCAGAACTCTCAAAAGTATGTGGAAAAGTGAAAACTGAAAAAATTTTTTTTTTCAGATTTTAAAAGGGTCAGAGATGTGTATAAGAGACAGCTATTCAGAACTCTCAAAAGTATGTGGAAAAGTGAAAACTGAAAAAATTTTTTTTTTCAGATTTTAAAAGGGTCAGAGATGTGTATAAGAGACAGCTATTCAGAACTCTCAAAAGTATGTGGAAAAGTGAAAACTGAAAAAATTTTTTTTTTCAGATTTTAAAAGGGTCAGAGATGTGTATAAGAGACAGCTATTCAGAACTCTCAAAAGTATGTGGAAAAGTGAAAACTGAAAAAATTTTTTTTTTCAGATTTTAAAAGGGTCAGAGATGTGTATAAGAGACAGCTATTCAGAACTCTCAAAAGTATGTGGAAAAGTGAAAACTGAAAAAATTTTTTTTTTCAGATTTTAAAAGGGTCAGAGATGTGTATAAGAGACAGCTATTCAGAACTCTCAAAAGTATGTGGAAAAGTGAAAACTGAAAAAATTTTTTTTTTCAGATTTTAAAAGGGTCAGAGATGTGTATAAGAGACAGCTATTCAGAACTCTCAAAAGTATGTGGAAAAGTGAAAACTGAAAAAATTTTTTTTTTCAGATTTTAAAAGGGTCAGAGATGTGTATAAGAGACAGCTATTCAGAACTCTCAAAAGTATGTGGAAAAGTGAAAACTGAAAAAATTTTTTTTTTCAGATTTTAAAAGGGTCAGAGATGTGTATAAGAGACAGCTATTCAGAACTCTCAAAAGTATGGGGAAAAAGTGAAAACTGAAAAAAAAATTTTTTCACCGGGGGCCAAAGTGAAAAACCAAGTGCCGGGGGCAAGGATCTTGGATGTTTTCAGGGGGGAAGTCGGTCAAAGGGTCACAAGGGCCAAAGTACCAGATCTTGGATTTTTCCAGGGGGAAAGTCGACTTTCGCCAAAATCGAAGTTTTTATGACACTCTGGTTTTCAACTTGGGAGTTCATAGCAGAGATCTACGGCTACGGCTCTAATACATGAAAAAAAAAAAATTTCTGATAATATACAATAACATATGGAATGTATATAGAAAATTGTGGCATCCTCGTCCAGAAATATCACATGGAATGAATTCCAAGTGCACTCTTAAAAATTTTCATCTGAATTTTCCGTGACAGGTCCTGAAAATTTTTATCGTGTTGAATTCCCCCTGAAATTTCAGAAAAATCAAGGAAAATTTGAAAATTTACCTCATTCTGTTTCTCAATATTCATGTTTCATTGTAAATTCAATCAAGTTGTGGAATTTCCACCTCACACTGAAAACTGATGAATTTCCTTGAATTCTCCCTAAAACTTGAATTTTCAAAACATTTCCAACAGTGCACGTTTTAATATTAAATAAACTATAAATAATTTCCATCTGACCATGAAACTCGACGTTTTCAACATTTCAAGGGACACTTTATTTTTATTATTATATTATTCGCCTGTTAGGCTTAGGGGTTGATTCCCTGTGACAGACAAGGATCGGGTACGCATAAAAAATATCCAGTAGTGCAAAAAATACAGAAATTCACAAGCTGGACATACAGTACAAAAGAATAACCATAATAAACATTTCATTGATGATAAGAAATAAGAACACAAAAAATTCCCCTCATTATTACACATTCGACTCATCCTCTCAATTTCAAACCCAAAATAAGTGAAATAATAATCTAGCACACAGCAAACAGTTAATATCACCCCCAAAAAAACAAAATGAAATTTAATTTCATTCCTACATATTCCTGCATACAAGCTCATACTCAACTGGTCTATATTATACGAGTGCAAATATAACCAGAAACGTTGAATGTGATATTGACCAGGAAAATGGGAGGAGTGCAAGAGAGCCCTCTCCTGTTCCCCCCCCCCCCGCCCCCCGCCGAAAAAAAAGACTATAAAAAATGGCCCGAGGGTAAACAATGGCTTCATATTTGAGCGCGTGCCACGGCAAGCGAGACCACACGGCCAAAGGAACAGAGAAACGACGAAAAAATAAATAAAACAAGAGTGAAAAAAAAATCTCGTACGAAATGAGCATCAAGCGTCCACCTTTATTGCCCGGAAAAATGCAACAGAGAGCTGTCGAGGTGGGGGGGAGGGGGGTTAGGAAAAAAAATTGTCCAACTTCATTAACGCGATTTTTGTTTGAAAAAGACGAGGCAAATGAGATTCAATCACCAGGCTCCATTGTTTTTCCCGTATTATTTTTTCATTTCGTCTGTTCTATTCCATTTTTTTTTTCTATCTTCTTCGTGATAGAAACGTTTCGGGGGAGGGATAGAGGATGGAGAACGATTTAATAAGGGTATAAAATACAATACAGAGACACAAGTCTTTTATCTAATGTCACAACAAAATCTCCACCTCGTATTTATTTATTTTCTTTTCTTCAACTTATTTTTCTTCATCGGTATTTCTCGAAAATTGTTTTCTCGTTCTCCAAACGCATTTTATCCCCTTTGATCCTGAGACGAGGAGAGCAGTAGAGATTCCCTCTTTGAGTAAAATATAACATGAGTTGGTTGGGGCGTGGAGGGAGGGGGGGGCGGTAAACGTTTTGCTGAGAACAGGTTGGACTTGTTCCCGGGGGTAAATAAAAGTCACGATTTCGATATTATTATATGTGCGGAGGTTTTAAAAAAGTCTCATATCGTGGGACGGCGGGGGATGGGGGAAGGGTGGAACTGCCGGTCCAGGGGAACAATATTTCGGATGAAGGATATCGCGTGTCATAAAGCGACTAGACTCTACCTCTCTCCTCGCCACCCCCATCCCCGCCCCCTTTGAACCAGTGTTGATGTGCCATCTACATGAGAGGATGGGGGTCAAAGGATAGAGAAGATTGAGATAGTTTTTATGGAGATAAAGAGATGGAAAATAAAAATGAATGAAAATAATATACTGTTGATTTCAGAAGTCACGAAGTCTGTTGGGAATTTTTTTGCCGACGGGGGAAATGGGAATATGCCGATTTTTTTTATATTTTCAGGGGTATTGATGAGGACTTGATATTGAATGGATTTTACGTATCACGATAGACAGGAAATATTTCCCTGATCACATGATCCTCTTAATTCCACTGATCCTCTTAAGGATATCCAAGTACTTTGGCCATTTTCTTTCCAGTGAAATGCTATTTTACTTTTAATTTCTAAAATCAGAGCTTTCATTAGAGCTTCTTTTGTTCCTAAGTTTCCGGGGATTTTGCGATGATTTTATTATTTGAAATTTGCAGGTCTGAATTTGAATCTCGATGTTGAATCGTTGGAAAACATTTAAAAAATATGAAAACAAAATTGGCGTTTGCTTTTGGGGGAAGATTGATGAAATTATTTCAAAATTGCTAGTTATGACAATTACGAGCATTTTTTTATAAATATTTTATAAACAATCAATTTTCAATGTATGAGAATAAAAAAATGCACGAAGATATGTGAATGGAATAAATTAAGTCATTTATAATTTTTCCGTTAATCCATAGAGACGGACACTGTTAAAAATTTTCGTCTGAATTTTCCGTGTCAAATTTCGGAAATTTGTATCCTGTTCAAGTTCCACTGAAATTTTAGGAAATCTTGTGATTGAAAAATCAAATATTCCATTGATTTTCAGTTCAATCTGGAAATTAATGAAATACTTGATTTTTCAGTGCAATTAAGCTGTAAAAAGTCAGGAAAATTAGGAAAATTCAGGGAAAGATTGAAAATTCATGTCATTTTGTTTCTGAATATTCATGTTCCTCTGAAACCTCATGAATTTCCATGAATTCTACTTAAAACTTGAAATTTCATCACTATTTTTTTCCTAAATCCGAATCAATGTCACTCTCATGAGATTTACTATAATATCTTCCATGAAATTTCAAAAAATTTTGAACAGTGAACTTTTGGGTGGTGATGTCCTGGCCTATACCTGAATTTCAAATAAGAAATTGAAATGATAATCTAGCACACAGCAAGAAATTAATATCATTAACATCTCGAACAAAATAAAGCAAATAAAATTGTCAATAACACAGGTAGAAATGTCTTCCCTTCTAAAATCCCGTTAAATGTTTCACCTCTCCTGAGAAAATTCACCAATGACTTTACCCTAACAGACCTGTCATTCCCCAATAGAATCCGCCCATTCCCATGTCATCCACCAGAATTTCGCCCTGGGTGAGATAATAAACGGAAACCAAACGTTGAGTTGAGCTTAATGGTCCGTGGACAGGCGGACAGATGAGGTTGGTCCGACGTTGATAGGCCGCGGGCAGCTTGAATATATACGAATTGATGGTCGTACGATACACAAACACACTCACCCCCACACACCCTCAGCTCACTCCCTCGAGACACAATTCAGCATAAAACAGTAGTAGAACTCAAACGAGAAAAGAAAATGAGACGCCTGACACATATCGATCAACGAATTGTATTTGGTCCATCCGTGCAATAGATACACTGGGAGAAGAATAAAACATGTTCTCAAACCAGTCTTGTTTGAGTCAAAAACAATCGTAAGTTGAATTATAATGATTATATTAATGGCAACTGTAAATTTGAGTTCATCTGTCTCGTGAAAATTGACAGGAATCAGTAAATTTGAGAAATAGTATATTTCGATATGAGTGAGACAGAATTTTCACAAGAGTGAAGTTGGAGGCCCGAGGCGAAGCCGAGGGCTGCCAATCACACGAGCTGAAAATCCCTGTCTCACATGTGTCGAACAATAGTTTTCGACACGAGGTGAACGTAGCAGCAGTGTCAAAATAGTATATTTCGTAACGAGTGCAAAAAAGTGTTTTTTAGCGAGTGGGAAATAATCCCACGAGCTAAAAAACATTTTTTCACGAGTTACGAACAATATTTTTCATCACAATGTGGCGGAAATTGGACTTTTAGGCACGCGGAGCGTGCCGAAAAGTTCACTTTTCGTCACAGCGTGATGAAAAATATTTTTTGACACTGTTGCTACGTTCACCTCGTGTCGAAAAGTGCCTTTTCGTTTACTCGTAAACGAAAAGTCTTTTCGTTTACTAGTAAACGAAAAAAGGCACAGTTCGCCACTCGCCGAACGTAACATCACTGTCAAAAACTATTGTTCGACACATGTGAGACAGGAATTTTCAGCTCGTGTGATTGGCAGCGATTGGCACTTCACACTCGTGAAAATTCTGTCTCACTCATATCGAAATATACTATTTCATCACAATGTGGCGGAAATTGGACTTTTAGGCACGCGGAGCGTGCCGAAAAGTTCACTTTTCGTCACAGCGTGATGAAAAATATATTCTTGAATTTTCGTTTAATTGAAATTTCACGTCATTTGGGGAATTCTTGTATTTTTGCTGCATGAAAATTGAAACTTTTATTGAATTTTCAGGGAAATCTGAAAAATTCATGATTTTCTTTTTTCTAAAATCTAGTTTAATGTCACTTCTAAAAATAGCAAATTAACTGTCCATAAAATTTCATGGACAATTGACTACTAATCTTCGGGACAGTGACATTGAATGCGATTAGGAGGGAAAAAAATCCTAAAATTCCAGGTTTCACTGAAAATTCAGTAAAATTCCAGAATTTTAAGCGGCATAAAGATGAGAATTCTTTAATTTTTTTGAATTTTCAATCTAATATGAATATTCAGTTCCAAATTACATTGAATTTTCAGTGAAATCTCAAAATCGCACTCAGTGACACTGTCCTGAAAATTCAAGACTACATTAACCGGAATTGTCTGTTTTTCTGTTCATTTTCAGGGAAAAATGGAACTGAAATTTACAATTCTCTTTGATTTTTCCACGAAATTCTGAATTTTCCATGACAAAATTCCTTGAAATTTCCAAAAAGTGTACCGGAGGTTACACTGTATTGCAAGCAGAGCAATAATTCATGTTTAAAACTTTCGCATGTTCAAACGAAACAATTTCCATCTTGACTCGTTTGACATGTTGCTGTACCCCTGAATGTGAAACAAATGAAACGAAATTCGCCAATTTGATGATGAGAAATTTTCCCCCCAAAAGCAAATGTGTGTACGTGTGTAGGTGGGGATGGTTTGGATTAAGAGCAATGGAGGGTTTACAGAGGCGAGCGACTGTAAAGGGGTAACCGCAGTTGCTGACGGTGGGGCGGGGGGACGGTGAGCAGAGGGGGAAGGGGGTGGATAGGACAAGCCTATCGAGAACGGATTGCAACTCCAGCCCTGTCTATCGAGGCAACAAACCGTTTACCCAGGGACAGAGAAATACCCCTAAAATATCCTTTCCTTCTCCCACTCTCGTCAATGCTCATCCCTTTTCCACGGTCCACCTCCGTAACCCCGCACATCTCACCCTCTTCTAGTGTCGGCCACACGTCTGACACCGACGTCTGTTGCACACACAACCGACCGCCAAACGACCCTGCTTACCTCGCGGCTACAAAATACCTGACAGCCCCATTGCCGCTCCCATTAACAGGTGTTAGAGCGCGCAATTAACTCGGAATCCCGCACGGACGCCCACGGGTTACTGGGATGAAGGGAGGTGGGTACTTCCGGTCTCTTCGAAACTATTTCTATTATCGAGAGAGTCATGACAATCGATTAATTAGGATGAGTGAGGGGAATTGATTGGATTATTCATTCTTTTCGATGGGGACTTTCCTTGGATCAGACGGGAGTTATTGGAAATGGGGAATTCGATTAATCCAGTTAATGTTCACGGACAGTTTAGCTGTTATTCTTGGGGAAGGGGCAAAGAGTTTGATTTAGGAGAGAAAAAAAAATAATGGAAATTTTTTAATTTCTCTGCTATCATTATTTATCTTTATCTGTGATTTTTTTTCATTTTCATAATGTATCAGTGAGTGTATGACGCTTTGAACGTTGAATAAAGAAAAAAAAGCTCTTAAAATAGTATAAATAAACTCTACGTGAGTCGTTGATCGTAACAAAAAAATAAATAAATTCAAAAAGCCTAAAAAAAATTATTCGTCATGAATAATTTTTCCCATCTTTTCTCCACAAGACTATATTATTTTTCTTCTAGATTAATTGTGATCAATAATACTCGACTATTGATTGAACACATCCGCAATCAGAATGTTTCTATTCATATTAACTTTCCTTTAGAATTTATTTCAGATTATAATTTTGAAAATTCAAGTTATTTTTATACTACTTTAAAGTAGTATGAATAAATTCCAGTTGAGTCCTTCAGTGTAACAAAAAAAAAATTCAAAAAGCCCAAAAAAAATTATTCATCATTGATAATATTTTCCACGAATTCTAACTGTGATGAGTGTAAGAAAGTGATCCATCAAATTCTTTCTTCAATTATTATTCAATCAATAGTCTCTCGTCTAACCTAAATTATTTGTTATAAAAATTTCATACTGATGACGATAATTTTCACATTTTCAAATTTTTTGGGATTGTTTCTAGATTTCGATCTTCTCCATAACTTCGAATAGAACATTTGCTCACAAGACTATTATTTTTGCACTTCTAGATAAATTATTATCAATAATTTATCTGGTTGAGCACAAACTCAACCAGAATATTTCCATTCATAATAACTTTCGTTTAGAAATCATTTCTTTCTCCGAATTTGTCCACCGAATAATAGCTAGTCTGCACCGCCCCGTGAATAAAGGGCATAACTGAGTCCTGAGGGGTAGGGGAGGGGATGAGTATGTAGTAGTAATGGAAACCATAGACGAGGCAGACGGTAAACCTGCGCCCGGGACGCGCGATCGTAAACTTTAATTGCAAGCTCGCAAATACGGTTCGAGTCGACCCGTTTATATCGAGGCACCAGGAGTCGTAACGTGAGCTACCTATCTCGTCTCACTGTACCCTCTCTCCCTACTTATTCTCCCTATCTCCGTCGCTCTCTCCCCCCCCCCCCC
>NW_021680362.1:2091455-2095259 GCF_001412515.2 Diachasma alloeum
CCCCCCCCCCCCCGCCACCCGCCCTCGCTCATACCATGATGCAGTTACGAGTTCACCCGTCAACTCCCTTTCCCTACCCCCAGTTGTCTATCCTCACTCTGGCGTGTACCATCCTCCAGGAGGGATGGCATTGATCGTATAAAATACTGTTTTCAGGGAGAAGGAAAACAACGCGCACCATCACATCCGCTCATTAATTATTTTTAGAGGTATAGATGAAGAGGCGAAGGAAATGGGCCACGTTTGGCTCAAACTGATGTTTAAACTTTTTGGCTGAAATTTCTGGAAGTTCGCAGGTGAAAATTCAAAAGTAAAAGGAAAAATCTATAGAAACTGTCAATTTTAGTTTAATTACTCGGTGAAAATTAATAGAAGTCAGAGAAATTCAAGTAAATATATTCTTGAATTTTTAGTTAATTAAAAATTTAGCATAATTTGGGACTAAATATTCATGTTTAGATTGAGAATTCAAGTAAGTTGAAGGATTATTGTCTTTCGACTGCTCAGAAATTTGAAATTTCATTGAATTTTCACTGAAACATGACACTTTATGATTTTTCCTTCTTAAATCTAATTCAATGGCACTTTTCTGAAAATTACTAGTTGATTGTTCATGGAAGTTTAATTTTTGTCGAACAAGTGCAGAATTCAGTTGACAATACTGAAACTGTCAGTAAAAACTGATAGTTGAAAAATTATTCCTCAAATTTCAAGTGAAATCTAATTTACATGTATTTTATTATCAACAAATCAGTTAATTTCCGGCCGATTTCCTGAAATTTTCTAGCACGTGATGAAATAAAAAAAAATGACGACGAAAATTATAAAAATTTGGACAAATATTGTTCTGAATTTCGAATCTATTGAAAATTCCATTGACTGTGATGTTTAATTTCCATGCACTGAGAGAAAAAATTATCTCTGTCGAAAATCTATGTTCCACGTGAGAATATTTGCTGGAGTGGAAGGGATTTACCTGAGAGAAATGAACCAACTTGATAGAAAAAAGTTGAATATCTTTCAAAAAAATTAAATTTTTCTCATGTTCATCAGAAATATCCCTAGAAGAATTTGACTGTTGGCAGTAAAAAATATAATCTACTGTACGATAATCATCCGATCTAAGAGAACTCCATCGGTTTATACCATAAAAAGAATACATTGACGAGGAAAGAAAATTTTTTTCCTAAAAAAATTGTCCCCTCGAAATTATTTAGTTTTACCAATAACACAGTTTTCGTCAAGAAAATTGTAGTTTCCTCTTGAAATTATCGTTTGTTCCATGGAAATTATATGTGTTTATTGGACAAAGATATACACCACTCAATGACATTGACTTGATAAAACCGGAGCCTCATATAATTCTCTATGCAACGAATGTATTTACCTGAAAGACACATAAATAGTAATAGGTTTCACAAGAACAATTACTACTACGAAAATTATTATGTTTTGGTGGAAACTTTCGTTTTTGTCTACAAATTGATTCAATACGACAACAGGTTTCTTCAGGAGAACATATAATTTTTCAGCAGACCTAATTTTTTCCCTCAGTATGATGAATTTCAGATGGTCGCCCAACATGAAAAATTCAATCTCATTGAATTTTTATGACCAACAGGAATAGCATAAATAATTTTATCGTAAATTGAGCTTAAATTCGCTGTATTGGGAATTCACTTGCAGCCATCACTTGAATTTCAAAAAATTTCCAAGGCCGACGGCGGTGGCTGTGTGGTTGGAGTGTGGGATTGGCATGCGGGAGACCAGTTGGGTTCGATTCCCCAGGGAATCGAACCCAACTGGTTCAGGGGTTCAATTCCAGGGTTCGATTCCCTGCTGGGGGGGGGAGGGGGGCAAAATTTGTGACACTCTAAAAATCTCACAGTTTCATTGTCGAGCGGGAGTCTCGCAAGAGACGACTGTACCTGGGCAGGTTTTTCCCTCAAAAATGAGGTTTTCCCTTGTCTTTCGGCGAATGCGGTACAGGGGGTTGGGGGGTGGGAAGGGAACAAATCGTAAAGACCCGAAAGGGTATACGAAAAGAAAATTTATATAAAAAATTTCCAACAAAATATCCACTTGTTCCTAAATATCCACAACAATGAGATAAACCCGCTGAAACAGTGTGCCTAGTGATAACACTCAGTGCCTCGAGTGCATCTTTCTCCTCTCCAGCAACAAAAAAAGATGTTTATCCCGCAACAGTAAGTAGAATTGCGGATGTGTTTGAGAGTCATATACCGAATAGATCTCCCCCGCTGCAGAAAGTGTGAAGAGGATGGGATATTACCGAGGCGTTGAGTGAGGACACCAAGGATACGGCACGTGCGGGAATAGCAGTTTGCCAGGATTTGCCCAGAGACACACAAGCGGTTCAGGAAAGGCGATCCATGCAACCTGTTACACTTTATTCCCGGGCTCTCCTTGGTCCTCTCTCAAGCATTACATTTCAACTTGTGTCATTTTTCACACTGTTTTATCGAGATTATCAGCGTCAAACTCGATAAGTTTTTATCCTTTTTGTGGAGAATAAAAATTCATATACATAATTTTTGTCTAAATTTTAGGTATTTAATCGTGGATATTTTCATTAAATAACATTTTCGACTGACATCAAGTGTTTTATTGATTTCCAGATCATTTGAACAGAAAATCAATGAAATACTTTATTTTTCAATGACAGCATTTCCTGAAATTTCAGTGGAACTTGAAAACGATAAAAATTTCCGGAATTTACTACGGAAAATTCAGACGAAAATTTTCAACAGCGTATGTTATGCAATGTCCCACAAAAATCTACCCGGATAGACAGCATGAAAGAATTTCATTGCTGTCAACGAGGCTTATTAACTATCAATACAATTTATTAGTAGTTAACAAGCCTCGCTACCAACAACTGAATTCTTCTATCATTGCACGTAATAGTACATTAGAGTACAAGGGCACAAATTTCGTTTTCAACGAATGTGTGTACAGACCTCGCCTTCGGCTCGGCCTGTAAACTACACATTCGTTGAAAACGAAATTTATTACCGAGTGCTCTATAATATTTTATGTCAAGTCGTGCAGAAGTCGAGTTTTGAGCAGGCTGCGCGAAGCGCAGCGTGCGATAAACTCGACTTATTGCACGGCGCGACATAAACAATATTAAACCAGTTGATTCACCCGTCCCCCAAAACAATAATCTGCTGTACACTATAAGTACGTGTTCCCACCGAGAAGAACCCGGAATCAAAGTTTGTGACTTCGCCATAAGAAAAAAAAACATCCCAACGAGAATTGACAATGAGAATAAAGTAAGAAGAGTACACTGGGTGCAAGAAAATTCGAGTGGATAAAGTGTCGCAGCGAATGCTTGAGCTCACCAAGGTGGAAAAAACATCAGGCAAAACTTTCTGCCAATGAGCGTAGTGAAAACTCACTCTACCAGCCAGTATCGTTATCGTGGAAATATTGTATCCTCCCTACTCTCTACAATGGACAATAACACCCGACGTCAAAAGTATCCAAATTAGTATGGAAAACTCAGTCGTACATTCCCCCCCCTGCCGCCGCCTCCCTGGAAAATGTACAAAGTGTTCACTTATATAAAATACAGGTGTGAAATATTGTACAGCAAAGTGAGATGATAAATTGTTGAGAATACAAAGTATATCAGTGAGAGAAGGCAAGGGATACGCCGAGAAGGATAATTGTTGGATAAAATAAATGCCAAACTGTACATTTGTCGAGTCAAGTGTGAAACCAATTGGAGTATAACAGATAGGAAAATGTTGGTAATGCACATGGGGGGGGGGGGGG
>NW_021680362.1:2095269-2103518 GCF_001412515.2 Diachasma alloeum
GGGGGGGGGGGGGGGGGGGGGGGGGGGGGGGTTAATGAAAATTGTTCAAGGTGACGTGAACATATTCATCAAAATTAATTAATGCACTCATTGTTGCATACAAAATCCTTGAATTTTCAATTTTGCACTGGTGGTTGAAAACTAGAATGCCAATTTCCAAAGGGGACGTGTGTTTGTGTGTGTGGGTTGGATACGTTTTGTTGTGCCGAATACGTTAATTAGGAAATCACCAGAAACTGGAATGCGGATATTATTAATTGGCAGCTAGGGAGGAGTTGATAGTTTATCCTGCTGAGGGGGAAGTGGGATTTTGTGAGAATTGAGTGGGAGAAAGAGACGACACCAGAGAGATTATCCTGGGAGTGGGTAGAGATGAGGGAGATTTGTTTGGGGGGAGGGAGAAGAGCTGAACTCTGCTGAGGACAGGGAGGGTGAACGGTGAAATTTGAATTCACGTTTGTACGGTGTTGTAGATGGTCGAAATACGGAGAAGTTGGAGGGACCCGAGGTTGAACNGGTTGACCCCCCCCCCCCCCACTTCGTCCTGTAGACAGTGGTTTTAACCCTCCTTCCATCTCGATTCATCGTACTCTCTTTATCACACCTCGATGAACTTGTATATACAAGCTTGGTAACCTCCCTCTCCCCTCGCAGACTTGTTTCAAGTTGCGTCCGTTTGGTGCTTCTCATCCACCTCGGGTTAGCCATGATGCAGACGTTCAACGAGAAATGACAGGCTCTTTCACTGGTTAATCCGACGACTTTACATTGCCCCACTTGCAGCTTGATTATTTTAGAATCATAGAGATTCATAAATGAATCCTTTTTAATGCTATGAATCTCAGCAACAAGGGGATTTGCGAGATTTTCTCCTCGTTTTTATTTCGAGATGAGTTCTAGGATTTATTTTTTTGAAGAAATGTACTAATTTTGGATTTTAACATGAAACTGAGCTTCTACTACAATTTTTTTACATTTATCGAGTCATTCTTTCGGTAATTTTTACGAAAACAAATTATTTTTACAAGTCATCGTATTTTTAATATTTTTGAGGAATTAAAAAAAAATATTGCTCCAGTAAAACTTTCGCAAAAAAGCATTTTATGATAGTCATTGGATATTTAAGAGTAATAAAATTCAGGGGCAATTTGTAAGAATTTCCTTTTCGTGAGAAAAAAAATTTCGACCCAAATCTTTGTCTACAAGTAATGTCTGCCAAAATCGCATCCGTTTCACCCTTATTCTTCAAATGAAAAATAATACACTGTTAGAAAAAAGTTTAAATTTCATGAACACTTTAATAATAATTTTTAGGGGAGGGTCATTAATTTCGATTCAGAGAAGCGAACAATAATAAACTTTGCATTTCACTGAAAATTCAATCGAATTTCAAATTTTTCATCTCCAGAAAGACAAGAATTTCCGGAACTGCTTGAATTCTCAATCAAAAAACAATAATTACCTGGATTTTCCTGATTTCTATCAATTTTCATGAAACAATTGAACTGAAATGTAAAATTTCCATTGTTTCTTTCATCGAAATGAGAATTTCCAATGAAGCATTCTCCTGAAATTTTCGTGAAACAGTAATTTGACAAGAATTTTCAAGAATTATACCGTAAATTTGCGCCTAAAGGATCCAAACATCCTCGTCCGACTTCCACACGGAGAGAAATGTACGAGAAAAATTACCGTACTCGCACAGTAAAGTGGGTTAAAGAGTAGGAAAAAGTACTGTTGCACGAGTCATTTTTCGGATAAATGCGGGGAAAAATTCATGTGCAGCACGGTGAAATCGAAGCGACAGTGAATTTTTACGAGAAATACGCGAAAAATTATGACACTGGGTGGCAAATTTTTTCGATGCTCTATCAGAATCCTAGGACCCGATCACGCATTCGTAAGATTTCGGTACTCTTCGTCCCACCTCCGCAACCACAAACATTNTAAGATTTCGGTACTCTTCGTCCCCCCTCCGCAACCACGAACATCGACTCAACGTGACCAGATGATTTATTCCGTCGCCTCCTCTAGCCTCCTCTCTCACATATCTCCTTACTGAAACCCCAGGTTAATGTTTTTCATAATATCAATTCAGTGAAATATTAATTAGTGTTGTGATAAAACGGTTAAGAAATCAAATAAGTGCCCTTTATTTTCTCTTCATGGGGTGTACGACGCTGTAGAGATACATTGACCTGTCAAACGTTCCACATACGTTTGCCGCAAATTCCGCTTTTAATATGGGAGAAAGGATATGGAGGAGAGAGGTTAAAATAAAATTAATAGGATGATATGCTGAATGACAATGTTTACTCATTTTTAACTATTGAATGTAATTTATCATGTAATAGAAAACACTCAGGGATCAAGCTTTTATTGTGCGGTACCGGAATTTTTACTATGCAGCACCGGAATTTTTCTGGTGCTAGACAATTGAACCCACTTTACCAGACGGCACTATAATTTTTGCCTGAATTTCTCCAGAAAAATTCTGGCATTTTTTTCTCCGTGCATCTCACGCTGATGATTCTTTCAACTCTTTACCCCAACACCGCCAAAGCCAACTATTCCTCACCTATCCAGTTACCAACTATCAGCATTACCTTGGGAAAAGCTTATTCGTCATAACTTTAATTACGTCGCCCAAGTGCGCTGCGTACCATGACACAGAATTTTCCCCCGCTGAAGAGAGGATACAAACGAGCTGAAAATGAGCCGCGAAGCGCGTCCTCATAAACGAGAGAGGGCTTTGGTACAACGCAACGTTCTCCCCCCTTGTACCCAACAAGTACGTGTGACAAACCTGGTAAGAACAGACAACAGGATGACACGACGATAAAAAGGACGAGTGAGAGAGGCATAGCAACAACGTAGCTTCTGATACAAAACCCCCCCTTTCAGAGTTGATAATGCCAGAGTTACAATTACTAAGTTATTAATTACCATCCTATTACGACTACAATATCATGTACACTCGGAATATAACACGACATAACTAGAGACGAGGGAAATTGTATGATTCAAGTTTCTGTAAGTAAAATCCACTGAGACTAACACACCAGTTGTACGGAAATTTCACTAATTTGAGGAAACTTTGTTCAGAATAATACTCAAGGGTCTGTTGAATCCACCGGAAATACCGAGTTATCGGCATCTCGTGGCACATCAAAACATCTTGCCAATTAAGTTTCCGGAGAGGAGGGTATGACTGATAGAGGGAGAGAGAAAGAGAAAGAGCCATCTCCGAAGTGAATTAAAAAAATGAAAAAATAAACGACTGGAGCGAAGAAGATGAAAAGAATAAGAATGGTCGATTGGTGAAGGCGTGGCGAGAAACCGTCTGTAAAATCACGAGACACAAACTCCTGAGGAGTGTCTCACCGAGGCATTTGAGGAAGAGGCAGGTACCCTCTGAATGGACCCGTGCCATTTGTCCTCACGCTTCGCTTGTTGCCTGCAAGCTACGTATCTAGGACGAAAGGTCCTGGGTATCCAGGACGACCATTCTCGTTGTATATATTGTTGGTGAAAGTAGAGAGTTAGAGGGAGATGGAGAGTGACTGGGGGGAAAAAGAGGAACAAGTGAAAAAGGAAGAGTGTAGGACTCTCGAGTATCGTGAATTCAATGATATCGAATCTCAACAACCACATTGAGGGAGTCACACTTGTGTGTGTGTGTGTGTGTGTGTGTGTGTGTGTGTTGGGGATGATGTGTGGGTGGTAGCTCGCTCGTTTGATACTGTAAGGGGCGCCTCTTCAAGGTGAAACAACTGCAAGTGGATTTGAAAAGCCGTTACAAGTGCCTGCATGAGATGTTTAACTCTCAAAGCTCACTGATGTTTTATCAAAATATCGGAAATTTTCAGCATTTTTCAGTGTTTTATCTGCGAGTACAAATGGAAGAGTCATTTGAGGTGGAAATTCGTCAATGACTTTTCTCAACTCTCACAGACACATGGAGAGAAATGTTCAGTAAAAATTACGGAACTCACAATTCGCTCACCGATTACGGAATCGACTCAGAAAATCAAAGTGCCGGTATCGTAATTTTTCACAGAAGAATCAGGTAAATATTACGGAACGCTCTGGAAAAATTCCCTGACAGTTCCGTAAAATTTCCTACAACCACATTTCGCTCCGGAATTACCGAAAAGATACGTAATTTTTTTTGAATTCTCTCCGTGCAGCAAAATTCACAAGAGTATTCCTGAAAATAATTATTTGTTATTTCATGAAAATTCTGAAGAAGTGTACAGGTTTCAGCCAAAAGTTTCTAGAGGGAAATTCTCCCTGAAAATACATACTAATGCAAGTGGAGTTTAAACGCTGTTACGAGTGTCTGTATGAGATGTTTAATTCATAATATCACCTATAATTTCACAAAATAGAGAAAATGTTCAACATTTTTCTGTGTTTTGTCTGTGACTGAAAATAAAAGTCACTTAAGATGGAATTCGTCGATGACTTGTCCCAACTCTCAACAACAAATGCGAATTTTCAATGATTAAATTTCTGGAAATTCCAATAGAACTATCACTTGATAAAAATTCCAAAGAAATATATGAGCCATTTCAGCCAAAAGTTTTTACAATGCAATTCTCCCCAACAATCCAAACAAATGGAGAAAATGTCCGACATTTTTCAGTGCTTTGCCTGCGAATTGAAATGCAAGTCATTTGAAATGGAAATTTATCAATGACTTTTCCCAACTCCGAACGACAAAAAAATTCTCCCTATTCCCCTTAAAAATAATGATCCACTAACGCGCAAGGTGGATGAAATACCAGAACTTCACCAGCCTCAACTCCCTCGTAACTTAATATTTACAGTTCGTGTTTACATAATTGAACACGTCGAAACTGTACAAAAACTGAATCCTCTTTCTGGCCCGATTTTGTTGAATCACCGAACTTTGTCTCCACCCATTGAGATTCATCCCCGAGGTTCTTGGATGGGCAACCTCAGTGTATATACATCGATAACTCAAACCGACAGTGTGCGAGTTCATACAGAGAGTGAGTCGAACCAGCTCAGATCGTTAACAGGATTTCATCTCATGTCTCCCTCCTCCCCCTCCCGCCCGCGCGGTATTCACCCAAAAGTTGTCAGAGAGATGACTGGAATAACCCAGTCGTATTCGATTCATGAAGACATCTCTAAGTCCAACCCTAGCATTCAACCAGAATAGGATTCACCCCTCAAAAACTTGTGATAGATCTACTAATTTCATCTTCATTCAACGATTTATTTCACAAACGGCTACACTTTCCATTATCGTCATTACATCCGTGAATGTTCATAAAACAGCGATTATACTTTGTACGAAACTGTATATTGCCGAGTCACACTGGGATGAATTATTAACGCCCTAGTAGACTTCCGACATTTCGTCCTCTTGTCTCGGTCAGCGTTGAAATAGAAAGTGCAACTTTATTTATTTATGTTTACATTCTATGAATATATTTTTTACTCTCCCCTCGTCGTGTCCGGCCCCATTTCAACCTTTCGTGTGTGATGCCAAGCGTAAAATCTCAAGCGGAAATATCCACAAAAGTGATTTCCATTTTACGGGTGAAAGGAAAGGGACACATATGGATTTGTAATTCAACTTCTTCACTCCAATTGACTGGAATGCGTGGTAACATCATCTGATGGTGCTTATGGCCATTGTTACTCAACATCGCAACTTGTATGATGATTTCCTCAATTCTCAATTTCTAATCTCTGTGTGAATTATGCAGAGAAAGTTTTCCAGATGTTCAAATTGCATTATGCCAATGATATCAACATCATCCTCAATTCCGCCAGCAGGAAAAACATGTCCTCGGAAAATTTTTCTTCACTATATTAAATCTGCGAGTGATGAAGGCTGAACAACTTTCATCTCTCAACTCTGGTGCTTCAATGTCTAGACATTATTTGACACAGTTCTCCGGGAATTTCGTTAAAACATGAAATTCTGGATGTAACGCAATTCATTAAATTCCGGGCATGACTTGAGCCAAGTGCACTCGTTATACCCTTTCAGGGGCATTGAGATGCCTGACGTGAGTTGCGAGTATGAAAAGCTTTTTTATGTGGTAGTGTGAAAAGCTGTTCATGTTTTTCCCTCGCCATCGGTTAAAAAACTATTGCAACCATTAGAACAGAACGATGATACGTGCACTGTTGGAAAAATATTGGAATTTCAGGGACTGTTGGGTAGTCATTTTCAGTTGAGTGATATTGAATTTACTTGAGGGGGAAAAACATTATTAAATTTTATATTTCACGAAAATTGAGTAAAATGATGTCCTCAAAATGTGAACATCATCACTAATTTACAGGATCCATCCTGTTTACGATGGATTTGTTAACGGTGGATTGATTGCCTAAAAATTAGGAATGAATCACTGAAAATCAGTGACATGTCCCTGAGAATCAAAACATTTTTCTGCGATGAATTTTCCTGATTTATATTCATAATCACGGAATAAATGAACTGAAATTGACAGTTATCGTTTATTTTTGCATTGAATCTTGAATTTTTAAAGATAAAATTCGTTGAAATTCCAGTACAGTCAGGTCATAAAAAATTGCCAGTCAAGAGTTGCACCGAAAATGTCGGTCAAAAATTTTGAACAGTATGTACAACCGTCACCCAACCCTTTCCTCCACACCACCGCGTATGAAATAGTGGTCACCCATAAAATCAAACGAGAAGCAATTAATGACATGCAAAAAAGGAAATTGGTTGTCATCACTCGCCCATTGTGCGACACACACGTGACTTTATAGATTTTCCTTTCATCAAATCAGAAAAATACACCTGTATTATGACGATTCCCCGGCTGATCTCAGTTCACGTGCATTTAATTCCCTCGATAGTCGGGCATTTGAGAAACCTATGCGATTCTGAGAGATTTGATCTGACCAATTCACCCATTCGATGCGGAGGGGAAAAAAAATCGTATAAACGAAGGGACAAAGGTGGAAAAAATCCAATCGGATAATCAAGTCACGTATAAAAAGGTGGAAAGAGGGAGGTTGGTATTACACAACAGTGGGAGGCAAGCACTTGTTTCCTCGTTTTGGGAATTTGATATTCGAGGTACGTACCCCAATGCCCAGCGACAAGTAGGTAAACGTGAAAGAACAGTTTGGCTTGGTTATAGAAGAATGGAAACCCTGTTTCTATGGGTGGGTGGTGAAGAAAGAGAGATTGGACATTGCTGTTGGAGTTTTAACAGATCCGCACTTTTCTTTGGTTTGTTGCCAATGTAAAGAAATCAAATCAAGACAGTACGTGATAAAGAGACGAGACATTAGAAAGGAGTCACGAGTGTCATGGGATCAGGTTGTGATATGAAATTTTTAAATTTTTATACTACACTGTTGAGAATTATTGACTGAGATTTCTGGGACACCTCTTAGAAATTTTTATCACTTCATAGTTTCTGTATTATTTCATGAAATTTTCAGTTCAATTATTCCACGAAAATTGATAGTAATCAAGGAAATTCGAGTAAATATATTCCTGGATGTTTAATTAATTGAAAATTCATTATAATTCAGCACTAAATATTGATGTTTTGATTGATAATTGATTTTCGGAATTCCTGTTTCCCTCTCAGTGAAATCTGAACTTTCCTGATTTTTTATTTCCCCGAAAATTCAATTTCATTCCCCTCGTGAAAATTCACTCGAAATTACATGGAAAATTCCCCATCAACGACCTAAAATGCACTCTACCCTTCCCAAAATATGAAAAAAAAAGTCCCCTTGACAAAGTGAAAAGCGTAAAAATGTTAACAAGATTCAAAGAAAATGGTTCGACTAAATTGGATTATTCCCTCTACCAGTGGAGGTCATAGTGCGGTCAGAGTTTAATCGCATATAATTGCAATTTTATCATCGGTTATACAGCAACTGGGTACGATCATAGTTTAAAAGGGTACGACGCAGAGGGAGGGATATTTTTCAATGCTGCATGGTAGAATAATCGGAGATAATTAAAATTGGCGTGTATTTGCCATTGGTAGCAACAAGCCTGACCCCACAGAGAGTCTAAAAAATCCTCTGGTTTGGAAATGCGAAACAGTGCAAATACATCCCACCATATATTACCCAAATATGATTAAACGAAAAGCCCTAATGGCGATATTACTCTGACGAAAACAATTAAAATTCATTGATACGATTAAATGTCACGTGGTATTGGTGGTATTACGTTTTCACTATTAAAACGGCCACGATACCCCCCCCCC
>NW_021680362.1:2104200-2162046 GCF_001412515.2 Diachasma alloeum
CGACCCCCCCCCCCCCCGCAGACTCACAGATATACAGTTTAACGTGGTATAGACATGTTACGCTTCACCAGGTTGTACCTGATATATTTATGGAGTGGCATTCGTCCGAGCGTCATGCCCACCCATTTTGTCCACACGTGCACAACACATCGTCGCCGGAAAATTCCCAATTGGGCTATAGTGTAAAAAAAAGAAAACAAAAATAAAAATCGAATGCTGTAAATATAAAATCCAACAAAAATTTACTGCCACGATCAAGTTATTTATTGGCGGAACAGACGAAACAAAGGGCCCGCACGTACACCAGAATCGTTTTTCAACGTCTCCTATCCCTCCCCCCTTGCATGGTTTATAACATTTTTAAAAATTCGATTGTACCACCTCGAAGCCAGTTGCCCGGATGACGCCCTCTCTTCACCCTTCCTTCATTCAACCAACACATCCACTCCCTCCAACCATACCTCCTACATCAAACTTTCCCCCGCTGGACATTGCCAATTTCGTTTTAATTGCGAGAGAGTTGACCAGGACGATTCTATTTTACCTCGCATTTTCGTACCCGCACCGAGCAAATAAATAAGAAAATTCAATTTTGAAGAGAGACATCATGGTGATTGATATTAAAAAGAATTCAATTTTTCACTGAGGGACATCAACATTATTGAACACTCAATTCGTAATAGTGCATTCATCCAAAAAATTGTGAGTGAACAAATTTATTGAATTTTTCACTTCAATTCGGTTATATTGATTAAAAAATCAATTCACAATTCGCGAAATTGAATCGAACAGAATTACGTTATTTTTATTTACTCTTTCTCGTTTGCTAGTGGTAGGAGACGTGTATTTGTTGAATTGTCAGTAATTTTTTTATTTCTTGCGGATGAAAAATTGTTGCTGACAGACAACTGTTCTTAAGTTCAAGAAATGTAAACTTTGATTGGACGAACCTTAAAGAAAAATAATTCTTTCTCTTTAGTTTAGTTGTAAAATGATGTCAAAGCCCTTTTACAGTTTTCATTATCAAATTTTTTAATTAAATCGTGAAATAATCTCATTCAAAACGTGAAAAATGAATTTTCCTATATCATGTCATAGAAAATTATAATTAAAAAATGAGGTTTTTTGCATCGAGCAAATAAATATTAAAATTCAATCTTTCACTAACGAGAGACGCCAAAATTATCAAACACTTCCCCAGTCGAAAGATAATGCACGAAAAAATTGATTGAATTTTTCGCTCCACCCCGATTATATTGTTAAAAAAAATCAATCTCCAATCGGCTAAATTGAATCGAACAATTTTTACAGAAACTGAATTTCCCATTGATACATTTTTAGCAATATCCCTCTATATTGCGCTCGTCCAGCCATACCAGTGTCTAACGAATGATATCCTTTTGATGTCGTCCACATGGGGTGAGAGCGAGTCCCACCAAAAAAACCGAAACCAACGAGAATGAAAAACGAATGAAAAATATTTTTAAAAAACACAAACAAGCGACATTGCGGGGTGCATTGTAACACGAGTGGATACATAATAGGTTTATAAAAATTCATGGCGAGTCTAGTGAGCCGAGAGTTTTTATTATAAATAAACCAGAGACAGTGGATTGGCGACAATGACGAGAGCCATCGTGAATACCCTGTACAAAAGAGAACGACATTTCAGGTGAAGAGATACGAGACAGAATAAGCGCAGATGATGGGGAATATGTTTTGCAGTGGTCGTTGGGGATGGCTTAGGCGTCTGTTCCTTTGGTCCCGCAATGTCCAAAGCGCCTCCATTTACCTCCGAAAAGCATCTCCTCTTTTCTAAAACGAAATCCCCCCCGCCCCTTAGGAATTTCAAAAGCCCGAAACCCTTTTATCCCGCATTAATCCAGAATATAATTGAATTTTCTTTCCTCTCTAGTCCTCCTGACAAGATGGATGGTCCTAGCCTCATCAAACACAACCACCGCGATACCTGATGACGACGACGACGACCTGAACATGGACTTTGAAACCTTCAAAAGCACGATAAAACGCTACAGAAGACTAATACCTTACATAAGTCACTACGTTGCGAATAATAATGTGAATCAACCGAACCAATACGATGGTAAAACAGCCAATCCCGAGAGACTTATTCATCGACCAGACCCACTGAGATCACCAGGACACGTAACCACACTCGTTAAACAAGAAAAATTTGTCCCCTCAGTTCAATACGATCCTAAAGACATAGGAGGTGATAACGACTACTTTACACCGGTACGATACACTAAGCCAACTTACGAGGAGTACTACAGGGATTACGATCGCAGGCCAGTTTATCAGCCTGAGATAACGACACCCAAGGTTCAGGACACAAGATACTACCAGCAGGAGAGAAGACCCCAGAGTGTCAATCCCTACCTCCCACTTCACAAGCAGAAAGTTCCGAATATCTATCGAGACTATTTTCTCGATTATCAGAAACCAAATTCAGCTTCGAGTCAAGGTAATGAAGATTACTATCCAGTGGAAGACTTCGAGTCCCTCAAGTATGTCAGGATCGAGCCACCCCGTGCCTACAAGCACCAGCACCAACATCTGCCTCAACCCCAACCCCTCAGACTTCAACCCCTTCGTCAACGACGACCAATCTACCAGCCGACAACTCCAGTGATAGAAAATGAAAACATTCTCAAAAGCTTGCAACTGACGAATCAGCTACCCGAGATGCTGAACAGAGAGAACATTGACGCAAGTTTAAAGACACTGGCTGAAATATTGAGTCTCCTCCGAGGCACGAGGAAACCCGATAGTGCACCCTCGCATTTGTCAGAGCCCGTTGTTTCACCGTATGTGCAAAGCTACAGTGATTCCAAGGATCACTATAATGTACCAAAAGTAGTGACTGAAACTAGATACCAGGCAACCCCGTCACCCCTCGTTGACAACGAACACGTGAGATTTAAGACACCACCTGCATACAGTAATAATGGAAAATCCAAGTTGTCTGGTTACTCGGATTACGGTGTTAAGAGTCAAAATTTCATAGAGTATTATCAGCCGGTTGTTCAGGATATTGATGAGAATGGTAATGCTCATGATTATGATAGTAGGCCTTACAAAATTGATGATAATCAGGATTACGAGGTAAGACCGTACAAGGTTGATGCAAAACCTTATAAGGCGCAGAATACTGACAGTTATGAAATAAGTGAGGATGTTGATGAGGGAGAGGATAAACAAGTGGCAACAACACCCGAAGCACCCAAACACTTTCAACTTGCTGAAGGCCTCATCAGTGAGGCCCTCAATATTCCGACAATGGCAATCAAGTATGGTGCTACTAGGGGAAAACCCGGTATCGATTATCCAGCTTATGCTGTGATACCGGAGACTCATTTCAACTGCAAGGACCAGAGGTACAAGGGATTCTTTGGCGATCCGTCCACTGGATGTCAAGTGAGTAATTGAATCAGCGGGTGAATTACATCTTTTTTTGTCACATGAATTTTCATTTGAATACTTTTTGGGGAATTCCTTGCGGATGGAAAATTGATGCAGACAGACAACTGTTTTATAATTCAAGAGATGTAAATTTCGATTGGGCAAGACTCAAAGAAATACAATTGTTCCTATTTTATTTTGCAGAAGAGATGAAGTTATTCAGTAGTGAAATGCAGTCGAGGATTTTTTAGTGTCGCATCGATAACAATAGATTGGGAGATTTTCAATCGTGAAATTTCTCAATTACATTGCGGGGGACAAGCTTGTTTTTTATTTGCATGAAATTAATTTTTGATAGAGTCGTGAATGGGAGCAACTGTCGTAATTTTTAGGGTGCAAAATTCATTGTTTATGAATAAGGACGTCATAAAAACAGGTTTTCCACTTATTAAGGATATTCAAGCACTTTGGCTATTTTTTTCCCAGTGAAATGCGTTTCTACTTTTATAGTCGAACATCAGAGTTTTCATTTGAGCCCCATTTGACCTGAAATTTCCGGACAATTTACAATGATTTTATTATTTGATCTTTGTAGGTCCGAATTTGAAGCTCGATATGGAACCGTTAGAAAACATTTTAACAATCGGGAAAAAAATAGCAAGTTTTGTTTTGGAGGAAAACTGATGAAATAATTGAAAAATTGGAATTATGGATAACCTTTAAAAAAATCCTGGAAAACTGGACTTTATCATTTTCTTGCACCTATCTCTGAACATATGGTAAACTCACGAGAAACAACTTGTGAAAAATAGCACTATCTCTATGAAATTCAGAGCTATTGATCGAAAAGTGAATCCAAAGTTGAAGAAACTATATTCCACCCCTTCAACCCTAAATTCTTATTCAAAATTTTTACTAATTCATCTTGATCTCCACTTTTATTTCACCTTCTTAGGTCTGGCATTATTGTGACTTGAACGGTGGAAAATCGTCCTTCCTCTGTCCAAATGGCACAGTATTCAGTCAACAAGCACTCACCTGTGACTGGTGGTTCAATGTCAAGTGTGAATCAACAACTCAACTATACGTACTCAACGAGAGACTATACAAATTTATTCTACCAATTATGCCCAAGTTTCCGGAGGATTTCAGTGGTCCAGAAGTGGATCGTTATCTAGAGATGAAATTCCAGGAGATGGAGGCGAAAATGAAAGCTAAGAAATTGAAAAAGGCTATGGAGAAGAAGAAGCAGGAGAAGACAACGATGAGCACTGTCGAATAGTGCTGAGTAGTTGAGGAAATATAACAGGGGCCAATAGTGGATCTTGTTTCATGTTTCGTTGCCATTAATATCATTCTCGTAAATTCATTCGGAAATTTGATTTTTAATTTTCTCACTCCACTGAGTGGGATATACATGAAAACGGGTATGTCGATTAATCAATAAGTATTTGTCTATTTCTCTAGTCATACTTGTACTTGTTTGTTTTCTTTATTATTTTTATGAGACTGTACTTGATCCACCCCTTGAACTGCGCTATTCAGTACCTAACGATTGATTGTTGATCGATTATCTGTTGATTGAGAACAACGGTTGGATTCTTCGTATTTCTCGATATTAGTTATTATGGTGGAGGGTAGCAATTTCTGTAACTCATTGGGGAATTTGAAATTAATTTTTCAATCTATTTAGTGATATTTGGGAGACGAAGTAGGAAACTCAGGGTCTAGGGCGAAAGGGTAATCACTCATGAAATCCGGTGTAGAGGTTGTATTGAAATCCCATAAAATATTACATGAACTTCTGTCAATTTCAAGCATTTGCTTGAAGTATCATCACCAGATATATCTTAAACACCAAAAAATCTCTTGAAATTCCGCCACAAATCTCATTCCAACCGCTCGAAATCGTGAAATTTTACTTCAATCGCTTGAACGTATGTGGAGTTTCGCAGAATATCTTTGAGATATTTCTTAATCATTCAAAGTAGCTCTACCCTTTTATTAATTCTTCAACTAAATTGCATGAGAACAATATGAAAAAATGTTACTATAACTTTAAACATTTTTTTCTCGTAAATAATTAATGGAAGTTGTTTACAAAAGGGTCGATAATTTTTATGCGGTGTCGAAATAATTCTCAAATTTTCATAAAAACAGATTTTAGTCTTTTAACTGATTTTCACGTTAGAGCCTGAGTTAATCCTGATTTATCAACATTTTCCATTTGAAAGACCAAAGGTCATTAAAAATTGTTTCTAAGTTTTTAACAATCTTTAATTGTTTTTAACAATCTTTAAATTTACTTTAACATTCTATAAACTCTGAAATATTTTGTAATCCTTGAAAATCTTTGAGGATTTCTCTACATTTCATGAATTTCCTGAAAATATCAAAAAATCTTTCAGAATCTTTGAAATATTGAAATCCTGAAATCCAGTGTAGAAGTTTTCATGGAGTGATTACCCCCCGGGCCTCACGTAAAAACCCGATCTTTTCTCGTAAACAGTACCTAATATTTCTAAATATCAAAGTGGTGATGTTGAAACAATTATTTATTATTTTTATAGTTTTTTTTTCTTTACTTCATTAATTCGATAATTAACGACGATATCCTACAATTTCTCACTCTAACAGAGCAATTAAAACCGTTTGAGTTGATGGAAGAGTTATTAAATCGATCGGAGATTATTGTTTAATTAGTTGATTAAACAATAATTGTTTACAACAATAATTGATGAAAAATTAATTCGTGTCACTGACCTTTCGGGAATCTCTCGTGAGGAGGAAGGTGTCTCCTAGGTTGGCGCAGGCTTCCTGGAACTCATCCAGGATCTGAAGATTCTGGAAATATAATTGAAATAAAATTAAATCAATTTTTACGATGTAGAAAAATTTTGTAAAATAAAATAAGCAAATGTGAATTCAGTTTGTCATTTTCTTTGTTCATTACCTTTTCTCTGAGTCTGATTACAGTGTGGGTTCGATGAATTTCGAAGCCACAGTCGTGACAGCAAGGTTCTTCACAGTTTTCACACCAGTGTGTGAACTTCTGGTCCTTGTGTTGATCGCAGAAAATTGGCAAATAAACTAAATTTGCTAGACTTGCATCCAGTGGAGTCATCATATGGTGTTTATTCGTTTTGAATACATGTAACTGAAATGAATAAATGAGGAATAAAGGGTGTCCTTTGGAATGGTCTCTAGAATTTTTCATTCTATTAATTATCGAAATATCTCCACAACAACTAATTTCAAGGCAAAATATCAGAGCTACACGGAGATAAAAAATTAGCTCTGCCGAAAAACTATATGTTCCACGTGAGAAATATTTGATGGAGTGGAACAAATTTACTGGAGGAAAATTAACCAACCTGATAAAAGGAAATTTAATATTAATTCACAAAAATTTAATTTTTGTCGTGATCATCAGAAATATCCCTAGAAGAATTCGAACTGTTGGCAGGAAAAAATATAGTCTCTTGTACGACAATCATTTGATCTGAGAGAAAGAATACATTGACAAAAAATATTTTTTCCCAAAAAAAAAATTGTCGCCGCGAAATTATTTGGTTTTGCCAATGACACAGTTTTCAGTAAGAAAATTGTAGTTCCCTCTTGAAATTATCATTTGTTCTATGGAAATTATAAGTGTTTATTGGACAAAGATATATACTACTCAATAACATTGACTTGATAAAACCGGAGCTTCACATAATTCTCTGTAGAACGAATGAATTTACCTGAAAGACATAAATGTCTCACGAGAACAATTACTACTATGAAAATTATCATGTTTTGGTGGCAACTTTCATTTTTCTTCAGAGGAATATATAATTTTTCATCAGAACTGATTTTTTCTCACTACAAAAAGGGCTTTCTGAACTTGATTTGGAAACACGATAAAATTCAATCCCAGAAAACACTCACGTTCGAGAAACACGACTTGCAGTAGGTGTTTTTACATGGTATACACTTGACGCTTGCCACCTTCGCGCACTCGTGGCATCTTTCAGCGACAGCAATGTGTTGAGCCTTCGACTTCAGGGACTTCTCGAAGTTGAGTTTGGGATCGTCGTGGTAGCTCAGCCTCGGCCTGTTGATATTCAACAGTCCCATGACATAAACATGGAGCGTTGGCTCAGTGCTCTGATTGCAACCAGGGAGGGGTGGGGTGTCTTTGCAGACAGGACAGGCCTCGTGTGCCCTGACTTTCGAGCATGTATCACAAATTACATGTCCACAAGATCGTGCCAAGGGCATTGTACTTTTCCCAAAGCGAAAATGATCTAAAAAAACCAAAGAGAAAAAAAAATTGCAGAAAAGCGTATTTAAAAAAAAAAATTAATTCGACGAGACAAATAATGACAATAATAATATAAATAATATATCAATAATATATTATTATTTATAGTTGAAAAACAGGAATGTATGATTTATTCTTTCTCGTATTCTCAATAAAAAAAACGAATGGCTGGAAGGAAGAAATTCTAACCAATAAGAAACATAATAAAAGACAAATCGTAAAAAAAATTATTGCATCCAATAAAATGAATATGATAAATTTCTTTTTAAGATAAATTCCCGTTATTAATTAAATCAGAATGAAAAATAGTACATTAGAGTACAAGGGCACAAATTTCGTTTTCAACGAATGTGTAGTTTACAGGCCGAGCCGAAGGGGAGGTCTATACACACATTCGTCGAAAACGAAATTTATTACCGAGTGCTCTATAATATTTTATGTCAAGTCGTGCAGAAGTCGAGTTTTGAGCAGGCTGCGCGAAGCGCAGCGTGCGATAAACTCGACTTATTGCACGGCGCGACATAAAAACTTGTATTTATTATTCCCTCTGTTCCCCCCAAGAAAACAAACACAAACGACTGAACGAAATAAAAACAAATCTAAACCACAATATCAACAATGAACGATCGTAATCGTTAGGTCGCCGTCTGTTTTCACCCCAAAGTTAATTAATATTTTCATTCCTTACCCAAAACTTCTAAGGCATAAAAAAATCTAACCAATAAAGAAAGTAAAAAATTAACGAAATTGAATGAAACCTCAGTGATGCTGTAAAAATAACCCATTCACCGAAAAAAAACACCACTCACTAACAGAAATAGTAACAATTGCTGACTAACAATGAATTCTCATTATTGATAGTAATAAAAAAAATTGCCTTTTGTCCCCTCTGACCCCCTTGACAAAAGAAGAACAAATGAACGAACGAAATAGAAAAAATTCTAACCGACAGTATCAACAAAGAACAATCATCAAGTCTTTCTTTTTCACCCCGGGGTTAATTAATATTTTCATTCGTTACCAAAATTTTCAATTCATGAGAAAAATCTAACCAGCAAATAAACAAAAAAATTTACGAAATTAAATGAAACCTCAGTGACGCTAAAAAAATGGAAAAACAACTAATTCGCCGAAAAAATCACTCCCCAATAGAATCAGTAGGGGAAGTTGGGGTAAAACGGACACTTTTGACTTTTTTTAAAATGCTAATGAGGGGTTGAAATGTTGATAAAATTTAATATATTTTTTTTAATGCAAAGAACAATTCTTTTCCTTTGTGACGAGCCTAAACTGAGCTCAATTGATCAATTTGTTTCTGAGTTATGACTAATTTAAATAAAGTCTAAAGTGTCCGTTTTACCCCACCCTCCCCTAAAAATTGCTTATGTAAAATCAATTCTCATTATTAATAGGAATAATAAAAAAACTCGTGTTTCATTCTCTTTGTTCCCATCAACAAAAGGAAAACAATGACTAAACAAAACAGAAAAAAATTCACCGCGCAATAACAACACTGAACCATCGTAATCGTCAAGCGTCATTTGTTTATACCCCAGAGTTAATTAAGGTCTTTATTCATCAGCCAAAACTTCCCACTAATTTTCTCTGCCGACTCAACCAAAAAAACCAGCGGAATGCACGAAGAAAAACCTAACCAACAAAGAAAGGAAAAATCCCCGAAATGAAATAAAACCTCCTTTGTTCTAATTTCATTCCAAATAGTATCAGATTCATTACCCAACGCTGCAATTCCCGGAACCGTTGGCGACACGAAATGAAAACAAACAAACACCTCTGGTGGGAACAAAGCGTCTAACCGAATGTAATCCGCGAAAATCCCCCAGCAAAAATCTCAAGAATTCATCTGATAATATTTCCCGAGGAAAAATTGACAAAGAGCCCTGGTCCTCGCAACTCCGACGAGACAAAAAGAAAATGCCTCCATGTATCGGCCTTTGTTACGCCATAGACGCCACATACCTCTGATGACAAACGTTTTTTTACAGAAGACGCAGCAAATGTTCTTCATCTTGATCTCAAGACGCCCGTAATTATTGTCAGGAGAGTCTGGCTGGGGCATCAGAGTTGTTCTGTATTTTTTTTTTACTAACGACATTGTCTCACCCCCGAATTCGAACGTTAAACGATAACTAGCACTCGACCGAACGACTATTGACGTTACCCGTAAGCCGGTCACCGGCACGATGACACGAGGGAGAATATTCAAGAGCCCACGCGTCTCCCCTTGAAACTTTGTTTTCTTTATTCAGCCAATCGTAGGCTCGACTCGGCGTAGTGCCGATGGGTAGGGGTGGGCAAGTGATTTCGTCGTCCGTGTAGGCGCGAATATGAGGGAGTTTGAAAGTTTGAGGATGTAAGGTTGAAGGGTGTTGGTGAATTATTTTTAAGTGACAGTTTCAATCAGATTCTAAGGAATTTCGTTACTGAAAATTCACAATTTGCGGAGAAGTCAACGGAAACTACAAAATTCAGTTCAGTTATTCCATGAAGTTTGGTGAAATCGAGAACATTCTGGTATGTATATTGATTGGGCACTGAATATTCAGAGTTTCATTGGAAATTGAAGTAAATCTGGAATATAAAATAGATTATAATATTTTTAATAGCCAAATTTTTCGATTAAATTGCACGAGGAAAATTTTGAAATATTATAGATAAAATTTTTGATCACGAAAAATCTTAATCACATAAAATGTCAATTTGAAAGCGTGTTAGTGAATTTTTATTAAGTGACAATTTCAATGAGATTCTGAAGAATTTCGTTATTGAAAATTTATAATTTGCGGAAAAATGAATGGAATCTGTAAAGTTCAGTTTAGTTATTCCATGAAGTTTTGTAAAATCGAGAAAATTCTGATAAATATATTTGTTCGGTACAAGAACCGATGTTTTTCACATGTTAGAATGGGGAAAATTCTGAGATCATAATTTACGGAGACCGAGAGTTTGGGGTTCTAGTTATCCCTTTTTTTGTCAGTCACGAGAAAATACCCTTTAAAATTTGAGAATTTTAGTGAGACTTCGTTTATAATAGTAGAATCATAAATGTCAGGATTAAGGAAAGTCGGAAGGAAAGGGACAGTTCCCACACGTGTTGACAGAATGCGCAAAAACGGAGGGTCTCGGGTCTCTGGGTTTTCCCCAGCAGCAAAAATAGGGGTATTTCAGAGTTCGGAAAATGCCCAAGACCTCCCAACGGTCATTTTCGTCAACGCCTTCCCACTTTCACTCAACCAATAATTTAAGGGGTAACGGAAGCCGTCGCAAAAGTTTGTTTTTTCAACCCATTTTTCTTCGATTGTGTCTAATATAAACGGCTGAAATTTTCAAGACTAGCGAAGTAAGTTAGCCAGTAAGAATTTTCATCCCTTCCAGTTTCAAAGACAGAACTTGGAATGTTCTTAAAACTCTAGTTAGTTACCTTCTAGACAACGTTCAGTACAGACTCTTCTCTCTGAACCCTTTTACTCATTTCCGGTTATTCTTTTAATTCAAAAAATCGCGCAATAGTGATACTTCAGTCGTAGTGTTATATTGTGCCTTATTTATACCCTTCAATTTATCCATTAGACAATTTATTATAGTGAAAAGTTAGACCTTTTGATTGTGCACTGAATATTCAGAGTTTCATTGGAAATTCCAGTAAATCTGGAATACAAAACAAATTTTAGTATTTTTAGTAGTCAAATTGTTCTATTAAATGGCGTGAGGAAAATTAAAAAAAAAATAAATGAAATTTATGATCATCACATAAAATCTCTTAATTGTGATTTCTGTTTTTATTCCCCTGGAAAAATTAATCTTTAAACATAAACAAATGTCTCTTGATCGAAATGAAAACTCCATTAGTTAGAAATAAAATCATTATTTAGACAACGAAGAGAAGGAATTTATTAACATGTATGGATACATTTTGCACAGAATTAGAATTTTTTAACACTCGTCGTTTAAAAATAAATAATTTAAATTGTTTAAATTTTCGGAAACCTTATTTTTTAGGCATGAAGTTGATTTCTGGTAAAATGCAGAATATGAATAAATATGTTACAATTCCAAACAAATGATTTTTATGGTAGAAAATTGATTGTTCATAAATTATTCACAGAAAATGCTCATATTCAAAAATTGCAATTTTTAAATTATCTCATCAATCTTTTTCTTTGAATGGGAATCTACCTTCGAACAGGAGGAGGGGAGAGTTTTCCATGGAACCGCCCGCGAAGCCCTCCCCACCGCCTTGCACCCCCTCGATAACTGCCCCAAAATCATCCGAAAAAATCGATACCCCCATCTAATTAAAGTCCACAATTACGCGCTGATGTAACAAGCTTCTCCCAATTGCCGGGAGAGGGCAGCGCCCTGACGCTTCGCGATCCTCCTCGACCTGATCTCTCTCCTCTCCCCCCGCAAAAAGAGCGAACAAACCAAGAGTATCCGGCGAGCAAAAAAACCAAGAAAAGAATTGCGAAGCTATGCGGACTGCCATCCGGGACTAGGTGCGGCCTGTAGGATCCGTTATGATTCCCCGGCGACATGTGCCGGTTCAACGGTGAGTGGCTATGTACACCTCGCCGTGGTGGGGACATCCAAGAGAGAAACTCACTCTCTCAACGAGATGAATAAAGACAATAGACACGAGAAGTGTTTCTGCTAAGTACAGACCCTTGCAGAACGCTCAATCATTACTTCCGACTTCCTGGTGCACGTTAGAATCATCTCCCAACTTTTTCTGCATTCTCCCGCAATTAGTAAAGACAAAAGAATTTTTTCGGATTGAAAAAACTGATTTGACACAATAGCGTATTCGCTATTGTGTCAAATCGCTGTAATATTGTTAAAAATTTTCTCCTGAATTTTCCGTGTTAAATCCCGGAGTTTTGTTTCATGTTTAATTTTCACTGAAATTTCAGGAAATCTTGTCATTGCAAAATCAAATATTCCATTAATTTTTTCATCGAATTTGCAGAAAATCAATAAAATACTCAATTTTTCATTAAATTACATTAAAGACAGGAATTTATATAGCGTTCCACATATTTGTGACGTCATAGGAAATAATTGGTTGGGATTTGGATGAGGTAGGAGGGGAACCGGGATTATTCTCAATATGAATAACCAGAACTTTTTTTCTTACTGATAAAAATGGATAGTCCAGAGTGGGATCAAATATTCCATTGATTTTCTCTTTGAATTATCAGAAAATCGATAAAATACTCGATTTTTCAGTTCAATTATTCCACGAAAATTCGGAAAAATCAGGAAAATTCAGGGAAAAATGGTTCTGAATTTTCATGTTCCATAAAAAAATCAACCAAGTTGTGAAATTTCCGTCTCACTCCCACTGAAAAGCAGGAATATCCATTAATTTTCAAATTCTTCAATATTAAAAGAATTTCCGACTTACATTGATCAAGGCTCAATTTCCAATGGGTGATAAGGCTAAATTTCTAATAGATGATAAATTAAATATGAAAAAATATGGAACTATAAATTTTCTATCAAGTAGATAAACTAAATTTCTCATAAGGGATTTCCGATTATGCAAATAATCATCAATCTTCCTAACTCAATTACTGATTAATAAGTAATTAAAAATTCCACTATTTAAATTGATGATTATTTCAATAATTAAGATTTGATCATTTCAATAATTAAAAGTGATATATAACTAATTGACAACTGAATAATTTAACAGTAATTATAATTATTGCTATTATTTATTCATCTATATATAACCGATTAGGCTTTTTACACAGTAATTATAATTAACGATATGGCTATCCCTGCTGAAACGTCATGAATATTCTTAAATTCTGCCCAAAACTTAAAATTTCATAACTATTATTTCCCCAACTCGGATTCAATGTCACTCTTATCAGAATTACTACCACATTTTCCATGAAATTTCGGAAAATTTCCAACAGTGAAGGGAAAAAGTCGGGACTTGAGTTTCATACTTTCTATCGTGATTGTAGACGAGGCATCGCTGCGCGGCTTGGTCGCGGTTGGAGGGGGGGGGGGCAAGGTCTAGGCTGCCACCGGCACTCAAGGTCACGAGTACGGCGCAAAGTCTGTCTCCCCCTCTCCGCTGTTTACACACACGTTTTCACAGTTACATTATCCACGGCTTCAAAACGAAAAGAGCGTTATCTCGCAGCAGTAAAGAATGCATCCCGGCAATTGGGTGATATCTTTCGTCTTCCCCTCTGCCGCATTGAAACGAATGAGGACGAGGAGTTCTCCTAGCGAGTCTGCAGCATCGATTTATCCATAAAAATTCTACCCCCTCCCCCCCTTCGTCCTCCCTATCACCCGGCTATTACTTCCTGCCCGGGACTTGATCCTCGCTCGACGTATTCCACGAGTGCAATCTCGTCTCGACGATATACCAAGCCCAGAACAGAGAGTAAGTGCGTCACTCCCCGCCGAATTACCTCTTTTTCAAAGGGGAAAATAAAAGGGAAAATCGATTTGCTGGGGTTGGAGGGGTGTGGGATTGGGGAAAAAGTTTTTTTCAGGGGGTGAGGGAGTTGGGGGAGTGGGAGATTTGGGGAGCACTGCCCATCGGTGGAACAGTTTCAATATTTAGTGGATAAAGGGGTTTAGAGGAGAGATTTTTTCTGTTCACTTTGTATTATTTTTGGTGGATGGGAAATTATCAGGAATGTTTCTTATGTTGGAAATTGGAAATTCGGAAGAAAGTTTTTCTTATTTCGTATTAAATAAATATTCTTTAAGGTTGTCCAAGGAGTTTGGCTATATTTTCTCCAGTGAAATGTTATTCTACTTTTGTAGTGAAACACCAGAGCTTTCATTTGAGTCTCATTTGACCCTAAGTTTTCGCATATTTCGCAATGAATTTATTATTTCAACTTTGTAGGTCTCAATTTCGGCTCGGAAGGCAATCTTGCACGCGGGGGAGGGTGATATGTTTTCCATGGCGAGGTGTGTATATTAATTTTCAATGTTGGATTTCCCTATTTGTTTATTCCTCCTTTACAAGAAGGCCAGATGATACTAGGATTCTCACGTTTGCACACTGATAGAATGATTCATTTATTCCAAACAAGATTCGTTAACTATTAACGAATGGTAGAGTTGAATATGACCAAATGAATATTCGTTAATAGTTAACGAATGGTTCACTTGAATGGCGAAAGTCAAGTCAAACAAGGCTCCTCAAATATACATTCGTTAACTATTAACGAATGAACATTTGGTGGGACCTAATAGACCCTAACCTCCAACCAAAATCCATTCGTTAACAATAATCCATTCTATCAGTGCACACCACTGGAAGCAAACTGCTGAGACGTACACGCGCAAAGTGAGTTTACGGGAGAATAGCATATTTCCCACCTAGGGAAGGAAAATAAAGGAGTCATGCCCACGTGCAGAATTACCAGTAACCACGTGGGTAATGGTCCTTTATTTTACCTCCCGGGGTGAGAACGTTATTTTTCGTCACGGCGTAGGTGGAAAGGCAGATTTTCCTCCCGCGAAGAGGAAATAGTATATTGTGCATCAAGGGCGGAAAGTCATGTTTTCCCGCCCGGGGTGCACATGCTATTTTTTAACACGCCTGCAAAGGAAAGTTCGTATTTTGCTCTTTGATGAGCGAGAGGAAAGTACGAACTTTCCATGCAGGTGTGTGAAAAATGTGTCCTTTCCGCTCGCCGTGGCGAAAAAGCACTTGCCTGAATCCCCCGGATAGCTGCTTTATTTTTCTCTCGTGCAAAACTCTCGACAGAAACCCTGGGAAATGCGTTTAAATAGTAAATAGGGGCGTTCTATTGTGCCTTATTTATACCCTTCGATTTATCCATTAGACAATTTATTATAGTGAAAAGTTAGACCTTTTGATTGTGCACTGAATATTCAGAGTTTCAGTGGAAATTCCAGTAAATCTGGAATACAAAACAGATTTTAGTATTTTTAATAGTCAAATTGTTCTATTAAATGGCGTGAAGAAAATTTTAAAAAAATATAAATGAAATTTATGATCATCACATAAAATCTCTTAATTGTGATTTCTGTTTTTATTCCCCTGGAAAAATTAATCTTTAAACATAAACAAATGTCTCTTGATCGAAATGAATACTCCATTAGTTAGAAATAAAATCATTATTTGTGGGCGTCCACATGAAAAGGGCCCACTTTGACGGTATTGAAGTTATGTATGTTCCGATAATCTTGATCAGATTTCTCACATTTTGAGCCCAAAATCAACTCGATAGAATGAAAACTGACGTCAGTATAGACGATCAAAAATACAATTTAACATTGGTTTAAATGGAAGATGTGGAGAGAAAAACGTGAATATCTCGAAAACTAGATGCGACAAAGTGGGCCCTTTTCACGTGGACGTACACATTTAGACAACGAAGAGAAGGAATTTATTAACATGTAAGGATACATTGTGCACAGAATTAGAATTTTTTTAACACTCGTCGTTTAAAAATAAATAATTTAAATTGTTTAAATTTTCGGACACCTTATTTTTTAGGCATGAAATTGATTTCTGGAGCGGGAGGAAAGTACGAACTTTCCGTGCAGGTGTGTGAAAAATGTGTCCTTTCCGCCCGTCGTGGCGAAAAAGCACTTGCCTGAATCCCCCGGATAGCTGCTTTATTTTTCCCTCGTGCAAAACTCTCGCCAGAAACCCTGGGAAATGCGTTTAAATAGTGGGGGCGTTCATATCACGTTTTGGTTTTGTTTACGGTGCATATAGGCCGCGGAGAAAGGTCGTTTATGTATTATCTCTCTCTTCACTCTGGATATCGGGCAAGAGCGAGGTGGCAAAGGGAGACACTAACGTTGGACGATGGTGTTCACTTACACGGGAGTTAAATGGAGGTGCTTTTCTATGAGAGAAACATGCTTCGGTACATGTGTTTGATATTGCTGGTGGGGCTTCAGTAACTTCGGTGCTCCCTTTCTCTCTACTCATGGTTGGGCTCCAAATTCAATTCTGGTGGCCTAGATTATGGACTGGGTGACAGGGTGGTAAAACACATGTTTTGGGAAATGAAGGGGAAGGGCGTGAAGATGATTCAATATTGTCATTGGGGTCAGAAGTTTAGGAAATGGGGAATTGCAAGGTCTGGAATATTCTGGGATTGATGAGAGGTAGACCAATTTTTGGGGAATTAAATTCATATTGAAAGCTTTATTGTATTTTTTTCTTTAAAGTAGTGTATTCATATGAATTTCAAATGCCCGAAAAGAAAATTATTCATCATTGATAATTTTTTACATCAGTTCTTTGACGAGAGTGGAAAATTAATCCATCAAATTCTCTCTACAATTATGTTCTTAAACAATAGTTGCTCGTTGCACCCAGAAATCTAAATCATTTATCATAAAAGTTTAACACTGGTGATAATTTTCGTATTAAGCATGACATTTTTATTCATTTTTTTCTAATTTTTTAAAATTGTTTCGGCATTTTAAGCAGCCCCCTAATCTCGAAAAATTCATTTAGTCATAAGACTCTGTGTTATTCTACCGCTTCTCAATTGGGTATTATCAATAAGACTGAGCTACCAATTGAACACGAACTCAAGTAGAATGTTTGTATTCATATCGACTTTAGAATTTATTTAAGATTTTCATATTTAAAATTTAGGTAACGTTTATGGTACTTCAAATGGGTCATTTTTACCCTTTCGCCAGACTGTTACCGATTTTTGGCTGAATTTTCCAATACATTTGATCGAATTTTCATCAAGTTACCGTCACACTGAAATTTTAAGGAGTTTCGCGTTGAAAAAATCAAAATTTGACGGAAAAACGAATGATAGGTGTAATTTTCACTTAAATTTTCCCATGAAAATTAAACTTACAAAAATCAGGAAAATTCAAGTAACTATATTGACTTATTAATTAACGAAAAATTGAGCGTAATTTGGAATAAAATACCCCTGTTTTTATTGAAAATTCAAGTAATTAGGAAAATTCTCTTATTCCTGAAGCTCAAAATTTGAGACTCCCGTGGCTTTCAATAAAAATTGAAATTCATGATTTGTTCCTCTGTAAATCGAATTAATTGACCATAACATTTCAACTTGTCCCCCATGAAATAAGTAAAGATCAGTTTTAGAAACCATATTAGTGGTCATTTTATTCTAAAAGTAAAATTACATCTATTAACATCAGAAAGCACACCCGGTGGTTTCGCGCAGTGGGTAAGTTCGTTGCCTCACATGCGAAAGGTTTCGAGTTCAAATCCCGGCCGGGTAGAATGGTGCGATCTAACCATTTAAAGTCTTGATCATCATCGCAGTATACCCAAACCGGGTCGAAGCGATGTAAAATACCGATGACAAAGAAACATCAGAAAGCAGCAGTTTTCATTCTCTGGATGCAATATCAAAGAAAAAAAATGGAATCTCCAAAGATGATTATTTCATCTGAAATCTCTCCGTATTTTATTGATATTTTATTGACAGTATTGACAGTAATTGAAAACAATTATGAACGATTCGATTTGCCTAAAAAAATAATTTCCAGCAATATATTCACCAAAAACTCATCTTCATTCATCAAAAAATGGTATCGATACCCACACCTCTGCAACCTACCGAATTTCCAAAAAATAATTGCCCAAACAATTAATTGAAATAACCGACGTCTCCATTTCAACAAAACCCAAAACTCCCGAATTAAAGCTATTTACATTAACCACCCACTGAATAAAATATTAAAATCCCCGAAAAATAACCAATAAAATCCCCTTTAATTTTCCAACAAACCAGAATGGTTTCCACAGAGTGGAATCGATGAATTATTCGTCATTTGAGCGGGTGACAACGCCACTGGTGCGAATGTGGAATGACGAGTAGAGAAGGCAGCACACAGAGGGGTTGAACAAACCAACATAAAAGAGTGCGAACAAAAAAAAAGTGGTACAGGTAGTGTGATGAGATGGTAGTGGTTGGAGGCATGGATAGTAGGGTAAAGCCACCGATTGAAATTTTTATCGGCTTTGGTGCGTTCGCCGACGATTATTTATTCACCGGCTAACGAACGAAGTGCAGGGGGGCGGGAGGCGTACGGTCCCGTCGGTGCGAAAAATGAAAATACTCTGCGAGTATGTACAGTTGAATATGCGAAGCAAGTGAGAGAGTAATACTGGATAAAGTGAAAAATTGGTTGAATGGGGGGGAATTTTTCGCAGTAGAGTGGATCTTACTGCTGCCATTGGACGTGACGAGAATGTAACATCTTCATTCGTGTTTACATGAAGGGGAAGGAGGAGGGAACAGAAAATTGTGAAAACGAAAACATTTTGATAGAAATATGGATATTATTTATATCTTTCTTTTCTAATTCAGTAGCGAAGTGGTAAAAGGAGATAAGTCAATTTTGACAATTGACCAGTTTTCAATCAATATCTCGGAATCTAAGGAAGATAGCAAAATTATTGTTATAACATTTTTTGTGGAGCTGATTGAGTGCTACCACAAATGTAATTACAAAAATTTCGCTACCTCCCTTAGATTCGGAAGTATTCCTCAAAAACTCAACTGGGAGATGAGTCGACTTATCTCCGTTTACCACTTCACTACTGAATTGTTTCAAATGCTAAATTTTTTAAATTATTATCCAAAGCAATCAGAACAATGAATGATTTATCGGAAAAAGGAAAATATTCTATGAGTATGTTCAGTTGAATTTGCGAAGCAACTGAAAGAGATATATTGGATAAAGTGAAAAATTGGTTGAATGGGGGGGAATTTTTCGCAGCAAGGTGAGCCTTACTGCTGCCATTGGACGTGACGAGGATGTAACGACATTTTCATTCGTGTTTACATGGAGGAGAAGGAGGAGGGAGCAGAAAATTGTGAAAACGAAAGCATTTTAAGAGAAATGTTGATATTATTTAAATTTTTCGTTTCTAATTCTTTCAAGTCCCTAATTTTTTTATTATCCAAAAAATCAGAACAGCGAATGATTTACCAAAAAAAAGGAAAATATTCTATGAATATGCGAAGCAAGTGAGAGGGAAATAGTGGATAAAGTGGAAAAGTGGTTGAATAGGGGAAATTTTTCGCAGTAAGGTGGATCTTGCTATTGCCATTGTGTGCTTACGAGAAGGAGAAGGGAATGAACAATTGTGAAAATGAAATCGTTTTGAAAAAAATATTGATGTTATTTCAATCTTTCTTTCCTAATCATTTAAAATCGTTAATTTTTCATTTTAATCACTATGCAAAAAGTGAGAAAAATGAAAATATTCTATGAGTATGTGCAGTTGAATATGCGAAGCAAGTGAGAAAATTGTGAAAATGAAAGCGTTTTAATAGAAATATTAATATTATTTAAATCTTTCTTTTCGATAGATGCACCCAGTGCTTCAAAGAGTAATCCATAATTCATTAATTAAGGAGTAATTTTACAGAAATTCTCTCCATGTATCGGAAAAAAGGGCAGATTTAAATAAGTACAACTGCGAATGAATTATTTTTTTCTCGCAAAAATACGTACACAAACAAACATTATTCCCAGTGTGCAAATTGAAATATTGTCGAAGCATTTTGAAAGTCCTTTACCCAAGGATACCTCCATTACTGATACAGATTCGACTCTCCCCATAAAGTACTCTCATAACACTTTTTATGTGAATGAAATGGTTTTTGGTATTCAGCCAAAAAATAACTCCCCTCACGGAGTAATCTCTTGTTTTCCTCAAGCATCTTTCCGCGACCCTTTTTACCTCCTTTTTCAGAGTGAAATGAAATCTTGGAAATAGAGGAGGGAATAGCGGGAGTAAAATAAATGGATCTATATAAACGATGAGAGAGTGCAGGATTGAGCGTAGCCAATGACTGGAGCAGTGGATGAAGTCGTGGCTGGCTAGTAGGGAAAGAACCAAGGGAGGGTATTATCGTCGAATACCCCACCGTACTTTAACCTACATAAACCCAAAACTCCTCCAACATTTTCCATCCTCTGTTCTCTCACCCACGAAAAATCCTTGTGAGGGCTGGCCAGTGAAGCTCTCTGGCGCCGAAACACTCTTAAAAAAAACGGTTATCGTAAATTTTCGGTGTTTCTATGATAAGACAATTTCTAGTTTCAAGAGGGCCAGAGAGGGTAGAAGGGTAAGAGAATGAACAGACTCTCACTCAGACATTAAAAAAAGAGAAAAGTCATTTTGGATAAACTGTTTTCGAGATGTAAATGGAAAACTTGGTTCGATGAAATTTAATTAGTCGAATTGATCTATCTCTATCAGAAAGCCTTCGGGGTACAAGATCACACAAGAAAATAATTTTCAAAAGAAAATACGGACGAACAAGAGAAACAGGAATAGTAAATAGTAGAGGAAATTGCAGACGATTTTTTCTGTTTTCAATGGATTTTTTTACAATTTTGTAGACTGTTAAAAAATTTGGGCCATTTTCTGTATACTTCTTGGAAATTTCTGTCACGTTATAGATCCACGAAAATTTCAAGAGGTTTTCTCATCGAAAATTCAAAATTTTATGTAAAACTCAATGAAAATTCGAATTTGAGTTCAATTATTTCGCGAAAATTAATTAAAATTAGTAAAATTCTGATAAATATATTCTTGAATTTTCAATCAACATAAAATTAAGCATAATTTCGTACTGAATATTCATGTTTTGATTGAAAATAGAGGGAAATTTGGAAATCCTTGTCGTCTCGTTGCTCAAAAATTTGAAAATTCATTGAGTTTTCCCTGAAATAAGAAATTTTATAATATCCCTCCCTCCTAAATACAATAACTTAATTCATGCAATATTGTTACAGTATCATACCTCTGAAAATGACAACTCAACTGTTCATAGAATTTCAATTTTCGTGAAACGCAGAAAAAAAGTGTTGATTTTTCAGGAGCATGGCAGAGACATTCTGGAATCAATCCCTAATTATTGATAATAATGAACACTGACTAGAATGACACTGATCATCAGTGATTTTTATCATTGAAATTTGGTGATAGATTCCTAATAAATAAATATGAGTTCCTGAAAATCCGTGACGATTTCACTGGAAATAAGTGGAAGTCATTAAAAATTGGTGCCAAAATCATTCAATTTCCCACTCGATTGACATGTCCCTGAAATTCAAAAATATTTCTTCCTCCATGGGCAGTATCCCCCAACTTACCAAAACATGAAATAAAACTCCTCAACAGAATAACTACCATGTCCCTACCATCTGCATAAATCCATGTATTTATTGATCACCGTTGTACCCATTCCATGAGTATTGAATATCCCACCCTTGTATACCCTAGATACAGGGCGATCGATCTAAAAAAGCCCTAAAACAGCCCATTCACGTCATCGATGTCCCATCAAGCAAGCTCCCTGTCAGGGCTGTGGGAATACCCTCGGGCACCTCCCAGCCACTCCCTTTGCATATCCCGACAGACCCCTGAAACAATAACCATCCACTGCCCCCGGAAAATCCCTCAATTTTCTCCATCCAATCTCCAACAATTCCAGTGACTAATTGTCAAGTGTCCACTGGTCTCCATAAAATCTCCTCGTGCACCACAAAGACACGAAGTCAAATAAAAAAAAAAAAAAATTCCCAGCCTCGAATAATTGATGCACCGACAGCCGCCGAATGTCAACGAAAATAATTCACTCCGACAATTTACCACCATTCGTGATTCACACAAGTGCAAACAATTTATCTTCGTTGTAACCGGATAATAACGACAATTTAGCCTCATCTATCACCACTTGTAGCTCCACCCCTGGCCACCCACGCTTTATCCCACACCCCATTTCTCTACTCCACGACTCCCGTGCGCATTCTGTCGCCCTCTCTCTCGCGAGGGACTCCTCTCACTCACCCACGACACGTGTATTCCACCCACCACCCTCCGGCTCCCTCTTTATCGCTCCGAGCGGAGAGCCCGGCACTCCGGGACGATATATTTTCAGCCCATTTCCACTTGCCATTCCTCCCCCCGAACTGAGCAAATTCCACTCTTCCTCTTCCTGCTGCCTTTCGTCTACTTCTTCCCCTCTGGAATAAATGGACGAGGGTTAGGCAGACCATGTTGAGGTAGGCTCGTGCCACGGGATTGTATGAAGCTTCTCAATGGGTCGACGATCACGTCAAAATCAGGTCGAGAAAACAAATTTAATTGACGGAAAGTGACATTGTACTCAATTTGGGGGGGGGGGGAATCATGAAATTTTTAATTTTAGTTGAAAGTAATGAAATGTGAATTTTATTTGAAATTAATGGACTTTCTTTGGAGTTGTCGATTAAAACGTAAGTATTCAGTACAAAATTATACTGAGTTTTCAATTAATTGAAAATTCTGATTTCTTTTGATTTTTTAGCAACGACCTGGGCTGAAATTTACGATTTTCATTGATTTATTCATAAAATTTTCAATTTTCGTTTGGAAATTTCCTTGAAATTCAAGTGAAAGTGTCGTTTGATGAAAATTTTCGAAAAGTGTACCGGAAATTTCACCCAAAAATTGTTAGCAATGTATCGTAAAGTTCCATGGAAAATTCCATAAATTTCGTGATTCGATTTTAAACCAATGTCAAAATACTGGCATTGGCAATTCACGTGCTGCTGCCAATTTAATCAAAAAATCATACCTGGCCGTATCCTTGATACAGCAGTTAGACTTACAGTGGACATGTCGACCCACCCGCACATGAATAACAACCTCGACGTGTCCGTGTCTTGTAAACTGAATTGAATTTTTAAAAAATGTGCGAATGTTCTAGCATATCCGAGAATTTTCTCAAATTTTCTGTAAAATCGGAGAATTTTTTCAAATTTTTTATAAAACCCGAGAATTTTCTCATATCTGTATTTCGTCGTTATCCGTTTCCCTAAAAATGTGGCTGTTTTCTTCCTGTTGCTTTTTGTCTACAGCTTCCCCTTCAAAATAAATGGACGAGGGTTAGGCAGGCCATGTTGAGGTAGGCTCATGCCACGACTCAATAAGCCCCTCAGTGGTTTCATCGTAGGTCATGGCACAATGTCGACGATTATGGGCTCATGTTTAAACTTGGGTTTTCAAGTGTCAATCGGTGAATTCGGGTAACATGTTGAGGGAGACATGTGTAATGGCTACTTGACCTTTGCAGTTTACGGGTCACCGCACTAAGAGAAAAATCTGAAGTTCGATTTACAATAAGAAAATAGTTGAGGCATTTTAGTGATCGATACGATTTTTTTTGTATGCGGCACATAACATTATAGTAAATTCACAAGCGTAATTTTTGCAAATCAAAATGCAGTTAAACTAACCAAAGTTCAAAAGTACCCACGACAAATCTATCGTGAGGAACACTATAAAATAGTTGCAATGACTACATTCCACTGTAGTAATTACTTCTCCGGCCATAGTTAGCGTAACCCATGAAAAATTGTTGAGGACTTTTTGACTATAATTCGATGGTGATGAAATATAGTCAGAAGAATTATATTTTTCTCTCAGTGCGCTCATCACACGTGGAGAACACTTCCCATTAACAATTATTCCGATACTATGGTCATCATCACAATTACAATTTTTTTATTTTTACCAATTAAATTAATCAGGAATGACTGCTACACTGAGACAAAAAAGAGAAAGTTTTCAACAAATCTTTTTTCTTTTTCTTCATGTTTCTAGGTCCATCGGCTACTTGGCTGTATATGAAGCTGGGGATTTTTTTTCGAATTTTCGCGTGAAGAAATGAAAGAAAATACAATTTGCTATTTACGAAAAAAGGGAAATGTGAAGAAATTTAAATTCATGCGGTTCATGAAAGTATCTGATAAATGACAATCCAAAAGGTGAAATTAATTAAATTTGTGCATCATAAACATATGAAAATTAATAATTATGACATTAAGAGGTGATGGAATAACGAAGAAGTAATGCTGATTACTTCTTATTAACAAATGGCATTTCTTGCTTGTGAATAGAATAATAATTACAGGGAACTACTGAATCGATTTTTGTCACAAAAATTTATCATCTCAAGATCCTTGAATGGTTACCACTAGATTTTCTTGTTTTGGAAATCTTAAAATTGCAATTTTTTTGGTTCAAACAAGACTTATTTGAGGAATTTTTTTTCTCTCAGTGCAGTAGAAAAAATTGAATATTGAGTCTATCTTCAACGTAATTTAGCAGTGAAAATTACGTGTCAAAGATTTTCTTTGCTTTGATTCGAGTCCGCAGTTCCGTGTGATTTATGAGGAAGATATTGAATGTAGTCTTCAGTGGGATGTTTTAAGGGCGAGGGTTAATGAGGATGTCGAGGTGTAGATATTTAATTTGCAGATGCCGCTTCCAACTGTGAATAGGGAGGGACTTCACGGGTGGAGGAATTGCCGGGTAGGAGTTTATGATTATTTGTAAATGTTTAGCGGATTAATTTTTTTGGGAATTTCACTGGGAATTTTTCAAAATCCTATTGTTTCGTAAATTAATCAACGATTCGTAGACTACTCAACGATTAATATCCAAATGAAATGAATTTTATGTTCCCTAAAATTTGTATTAATTACAGGAATAATTGATCTTGCATTATTCTGGAATTTCAAATTTCAGATTCAATCAACAAGAAGTGAGAAATCAATTTCGAATCATATATTTTTTGGTATTCCATTGTCCAACAGTTTTGCGCAGAATGTCTGAATAGATACGGGCGTTTCCACTTACGCATCACCCCAGGTCTTCTAATAAGTGTACGGACATACGGACAGTTATACATATAATGGATTGATATAACACAAAAAATCAAAAACTCAAATTTGAACGATTACAAATCTTCCAATCGGAATAAAAAAATCACACGGAGAGGAATGTTCAATAAAAATTACGGAACTCACGATTCGCTCACCGATTACGGAATCGACTTAGAAAATTTAAGTGACGGTATCCCAATTTTTCACAGGAGATTCAGGTAAAAATTACGGAACGCTGTGGGAAAATTCCATGACAGTTCCGTAAAATTTCCTGAATATTTCTTTCCGTGCACATAAAGAGATCCATTCGATTGAAATTCCTCTGGGTTTCCAACCAAATCCTTGAATTTCCACTTGCTTGTGAAAGTATATCCCTAGAAAATGGGTTTTCTTACGATTGTCCCAATGTTTTTTAAAGATAATGTTTAAAATATTCTTCAGCTATTGAAAAACATTCTAACTAGCTGTACTATACAATTTAGGAAATAATAAAAGGTGAAATGCGGGCCAAACGCGGGTTATAGATTCCCCTAAACTCGATTTTTTCATCTTCATGGCTCAGCAGAGATTTTTGTTTTTGGTACAAGTTAACAACAGAGTGTTGAAGAAAAATGTGTGTCAGGGACAGTTATTGCTAGCTTCATCAGCAACACATGAGGATAGAAAAACTCAATAATTTATGAGAACACGGACAGGAATGTTCAGTAATAATTACGGAACTCACAGTTCGCTCACCGATTACGGAATCGTCTCAGACAAATTAAGTGACGCCATCGTAATTTTTCACAGGAGATTCAGGTAAAAATTACGGAGCACTCTCGAAGAATTCCGTGATTCCGTGATTGTAGGTAAAAATTACGTGACAGTTCCGTAAAATTTCCTACAACCACATTTCGCGCCGGAATTACGGAAAAGATACATAATTTTTATTGAATACTTCTCTCCGTGAGTGCAATAAATTATGTCATTTAGATGGTTTTCCGGAAATCCATAGGGACTAATTTTTGGCCAATGTTGTCTTGGGATATACCTTAACTCCAGACGTTCGCCCAAATGTGCCAGCGTTAGGTATGGGTATGGACCCCAAAAAGTCTTGTCACACGGCAACCGACCTACATATCTCAGCGCTTATTCTCTCCCCGAAGTAGACGGCTTGGACAAGGACGTGACAGCTTCCAACCGCTCCAGACGACGTCCGTAACTCTAAATTATGAACGATATACCCAACACGACGTAACCCACCTACGTTAAACGTCCCCACCCCCGGCAAAACCGTCCAGCTTGGCATTCTTCTGACTGTGCGAGGCTACCGAGGAGTTTAACATACCAGGTAAGAGAGAAATGAGAATTAAAAGATGATAAACCCACCCTCCAGGCTATATATCCAAGTTACTTAGTTACTCCACTGAGAGTTTATTCCTTTGTGGAACATCCAATCCACATCAACTGGAAAGAAGGGATATTAATAAAGATTTTATTCTTTCTATTTTTAACTTTTTCAACTTCTCTTTCATTCTCATTTCAATTATTCACCCATTTTTTTTTTCATTTTTCTTCATTTCAATTCTCCACTCTGTTTCACCGTTACTCTCCTTCAAGTATCGTAATTAAGAGCGCTCGAGTGAACTACAAATAAGTGAGGAGTCTCGATAATTATTTTCATCTCCAGTGATTTCTCGGGGAACAAATAAACTCGACGAGTTTAGGATTATTTGAAATTTCAACGTTTAGGTGGTAGTTTTATTGGTTGTGATTTGGAGTTTTCAAATTTAGTGGGTGTTTTTAAATTTGGGCAATGCGATATGCAATTTTTCAAGTAATTTTCACGTATCAAATTTTCTCAGAATTTTTCCAACAATAAATTGTTTGAATCTACTTGCTAAAATTTTTATATCTGTTTTTTTTTGTAATTCCCTTACACTTGTGAGAAATATGGAAATTTTTTTCAACATTTGGGCTGCTGGAAATTATTCAATGATTTTATTATTCAAATTTCAACATTTTGAAAGTGAAAAATTCAATAAATTTTTCTCATGGCCAGAGAAGTAACGTATTAGAATCCAAAAAAAATTTTTATCAGAAATTCTATTCATTTCTACGATATTTTTCTTGGAAATTCATAACGAAATCGGTGTATTCAATTTAGTCCTGTAATTGATAATGAAATAAACGGTTCATTTGATGGAAATGCTCACAAAGAAAGAAAAATGTGATTTTCAGCAAGTTATTCCCAATTACTAGAGATTCGTGATTGTGAAATTTAGTGAGTACCAAATCCTTCACTTCAGTGATTTCGTCACCAATTTTCAGTGGCATCCTCACTCATTTTCGGAGTAATGTCATTGTTTTTCATGGATTCCTCTCTAATTTCAGTGATAAAAATCACTACTAATCACATAATAGATGATGTATTCCTGACCATCACTGAACTGTCTTAGAAAATCAGTGACCTGTTTCTGAAAGATGAAAACTTTTTTCTCTCCGTGACGTTCCTCCCCTGAAAATTGAAGTACGCAAAAAGAAGCCATTCCGAAGCCCCTCCATTCTCTCCAGAGGACCCCGCCGGTATATTGGCTCAGAGGCAAAATACCCATGCAAAAGATGTATGAATAAATGTCATGCGCTGGAGGCATTGAGGGGTGAACGAGGAGGAGAAATGAAACTCGTATTTTTCGATGCAACGCCAAGAGCAAAAATTGTGATGGAGGTGGTGCATAAAACCCAGCAAGTTCGAACGTCAGGAAAACGTCGTTTGCGATATGAGAAGCTAGTCGGGGGGATGAGGAATAGGGGGGTGATTTACCCCCCCCCCCCGCACGAAGGGATAAAAGAAAGAAGACGTTTGATGGGCGATGAAGAAGAGGCAAAAGACACGGGAGATGAGACGTCCGGAGACGAAGAGGAAATTAACGACTCTCTGGTAGCTCTTTTCTGTTCCTCGTCAATTTTATTGCAAGCCTTCACCAACCCGTACCAAGAGAATCCTTGATTGCCCAAGAATCCTAAGATGTCGTTCTAGCTATAGACTGTCTATGACTGACGTAAAATGCTTCAACGTTTGGAGTTGATTCCAAGTAATTGGAGTAGCTGAGTGATCCCNTTTCCCCCCCCCCCCCACGCACGAAGGGATAAAAGAAAGAAGACGTTTGATGGGCGATGAAGAAGAGGCAAAAGACACGGGAGATGAGACGTCCGGAGACGAAGAGGAAATTAACGACTCTCTGGTAGCTCTTTTCTGTTCCTCGTCAATTTTATTGCAAGCCTTCACCAACCCGTACCAAGAGAATCCTTGATTGCCCAAGAATCCTAAGATGTCGTTCTAGCTATAGACTGTCTATGACTGACGTAAAATGCTTCAACGTTTGGAGTTGATTCCAAGTAATTGGAGTAGCTGAGTGATCCCTTGCTGGTGAGTATGAAAACCTGCGTGGTATTATCAATAAGTCCATGGAAATCCAGGGACTCTGGGCTTGTACACTCTATTGAGTTGCTTCGAGAATATTTTTTATTCTCTATTCAATACAGCACTGGTATTCCGAGTCCCAATGGCTTTGCCCTTCTGCATTCCGGAAAAAATATGTAAATAGAGGAAATAAATACTTGAGAGAGGGGTATAGGGATACATTAAATGAAGAATTTCGCTGAATGTTTGCTAGAGTTTAATGATTAATAGATCAGAATTATTGAAAAAATGACAACTGTTGTGTAGAGACTGTCTGCGGTTGACGTAAATGCTTCAACGTTTGGAGTTGATTCCAAGTAATTGGAGTAGCTGAGTGATTCCTTGCTGGTGAGTATGAAAACCTGCGTGGTGATATCAATAAGTCAATGGAAATCCAGCGACTCTGGGCTTGTGCACTCTATTGAGTTGCTTCGAGAATATTTTTTATTCTCTATTCAATACAGCACTGGTATTCCGAGTCCCAATGGCTTTGCCCTCCTGCATTCCGGAAACAATATGTAAATAGAGGAAATAAATACTTGAGAGAGGAGGATAGGGAGATATTAAATGAAGCATTTTGTTCAATGTTTGCCACTGTTAAATAAATAATACGCACTGCTAGATTTTTTTTAGAAAAAAGGAAAGTAGAAAAGAACAGAATTATTGAAAAAAGGACAACTGTTTGGAAAATGTCGCGATGACAGAGGGAATTCCGAGATGGTGTTCTGGGTATAGAGACTGTCTATGGCTGACATAACAGGCTTTAACCCCTCACGGACGGGGCCCTTTTGTTTCCAAGCGTGGAGTACGCTCGGTACAAGTAACATGTAATGACTTCTAATCAACGGAAAATTATGAAACCGATATGTAATGAAGCTGTAGTATTCCTTTTTTCGTTGTTATTTATTTGGTTGAGTTGAATTTCATAGTTTTGGAAATAATCAATTTTAAAGGGAATCATTCATATTTTCAAGCGCCGATGCATGGCATCGATCCCGTATGTGAGGGGTTAACATTTGGAGTTGCTTTGAGAATATTTTTTATTCTCTATTCGATACAGCACTGGTATTCCGAGTCCCAATGGCTTCGCAGTTCTGCATTCCGGAAAAAGTATGTAAATAGAATAAATAAGTACTTGAAAGAGAAGAATCGGGAGATATTAAATGAAGCATTTCGCTGAATGTTTGCTATTGTTCAATAAATAATATACACTGCAAGATTTTTTTTCTAGAAAGAAGGAAAGTGGAAAAACACAGAATTATTGAAAAAAAGGACAACTGTTTGGAAAATGTAGTGATGATAAAGGGAATTCCGAGATGTTATTTATGGCTGACGTAACATGGCTCAACGTTTGGAATTGGTTTGAAGAAATTGAAGTAGTTGAGTGATCCCTTGCTGGTGAATATGAAAACCTGCGTGGTGATATCAATAAGTCAATAGTTCCTCCAGCGGTAACCATGTGAAATCCAGGGACTCTGGTCTTGTACACTCTATTCAGTTGCTTTGATAATATTTTTCGCTCTCCATTCAATACAGCACTGGGATTCCGAATCCCAATGGCTTCGTCCTTCTGCATTCTTGCAGCAATGTAAATAACAGAAATAAATACTCAGGAGACTGGAATCGCGACCGGAAGCTGTGAATATGAACAAAATATTTTATTTCGATTTGAGATATTTAATAAAACACTCAATTTTTGCGTCAATGTTTGCCACTGTTAGATAAATGCTGAAAATTGAGAGGAGTTTTTACGATTTTTTGTTTCATTAAAAACAGAAAAATGGAAAGAGCGGAATTGCCGAAAAAAAGACAACTGTTTGTGGAAATTTACTTATGATAGAGGGCTGGGAAAGGGCCTCAAATGAGTGTAAACTTGATGCCAATGCCTTCTCCATAATTAAAAGAAATATCCGCATACCCTCGGGAATGATAAAACCCGATATACTGTTTACCCAGATCCAACATGTATACATATGGATTTTAATATTTTCAAAGTCCGTTGAGCGTGCGTGTGAGTGGAGAAAACAGGATCAAATGTACACATGAACGTTAGTGAGGGTGGTAGCAGATTTTCGTGGGGGATGTTTTGAACGATTCAATGAGCATAACTGGCATTTCGCTGGAGTATGCATCGTTGAGACGTAACTGCGGATCATATCCGGGGGCATGGAGAATTTTGCAAAATGGTTGTAATTTGTATTTTTTAAAATTATAATAATTCACTTTTTATTGGGATTTTACATTTGATATGAATTAAACTCATTATTTCGAACTTTTCAATTTGTTTTAGCAATATTTCTGTTGGAAATAAACATATTATAATTATATGAAATAAATAATTCACTTATTCCAGGTGAATCTCCTATTAAAATCAATCAAGCGATTTATTTTTTCCAAATAAAAAATTATTATTTGTTAATAAATTTAATCTTTTCGCACTGTAAACAATTTTTTTTCTCTTCCTCGGTGAATTTTAAATTCTAAGTTATGCAGTTATGCAGGAAATTTAATACATGGGCGGACAAGGAATATTTTTTTCTAAAAAAAATGACAAGAAAATTTCAAAAAAATCACGTTTTCCTCAATTATTATTTGTTCTATAAAAATTATCACTGTTTACTGAGAAATATACATAGAGAGAAATATTCAGTAAAAATTACGGAACAATTTACATAGTCCGCAATGGGGAATCGCGTTTCGGCAATATTTATAGGAATGGAAGAGAAGAAATCTGAAACGTTTAGAGAATTCTCAGGTTCATTACCGAACAAAGTACGAAATTGTCACTTAATTTTTCCCGAAGAAGTAAAATCTTACAGAGACTTACCGACTTATTATGCCTCCAAAATCGAAAATTCTTGAACGTTCAACAATTTTTATGAAGCTGGTGAGTTATTTCGACGTTCCGTTCAACCACATTTCGCTCCGGAATTACGAAAAAGATACGTAATTTTTATTGAATATTTCCCAACGTGTGGTTAATTTTTACGCAAGAAATCGTAGAATTTACGTGGTGATTCGTACAATTTCAGTTCCGACGCACACTTTTTATTGAATTTTATTTCGCTCGCGGATTACGTTTCGAAACGTAATTTTTACGTTTTTACTGGATAATAACGGCGCCTGATGTAATTCATCGGCAGAACTAATTTTCTCTCTCTATGTGATAGAAATTCTGGAGGACCTTCATCATTGCCCAGTAAATCGATACCAAAAACCATTTTCCTTCTTCTCCCTTCGTCTCTTTCAGAACACTTGAGGGGTGTTGGACTGCAGTTGGCAGCTTGGAGTACACCATCCGTATAGTACCTGTATAAGTGTCACGATACCCCCGGGAATAAGCTCACGTGAAGTTTATTAAATCCCAACTCGTGGCACAAACAACCCGAGAAATCCAGTGGTAACGATTTTTCCAAATAGATTATATGATGGGGGAAAAAGCACATACGAAATGGATTGGGTGAGAGGTACTTTCTGCTGAAATTCCGACTCGGGAGAGAAGCCAACTCGGCCACTCATGAGAATGCTCCGGCTCCCCCGTTCCAAGCGGCGAAAAAATCTTTGGAAAATGCATTTGTGAATAAGTCAGTTTTCCTCTCATCTGACGTTTACTTATCCATTCTCCCAAAAAATTTACTTGGCCTTTTTATTTTGGCACGTCGGGCTCTTTTCCTTTCAAATTCACCACGCTACCGCGGAAAGGTAGTGCCGAATGCTTTAGATGCATCGATGCACGGATGAAAAAATTTAACAGAAAAACCTCGCGAATTCGTTAGAAAATTCTATTGGATTTCTAATAAATAAAATGTCCAACAGAAAATATTCAATAGAAAAAGTCAATAGAATTCGATTTTTCAATCGTAACGAGAAAATCTCGTTACACAGTTTGATCGTTACAGCACATTTGATGATAATTTTGTTACAAGTTTTACCTATCTATTAATTTTTAATGATAATTTATTATTCTGAGATATTTTCCACAAAATTTTCTCGGCTCAAATTTTCTCGATTTTTTGTTTGATTTTTTTCGTGAGAAAAAAAGAAAAATAGAATGAAAAAAACTTGAAAAATTTGAGCCCAGGAAATTCTATAGAAAATAGCTGATGAGAATAAGTTGTACAGAAAAATCGAATTCTATTGACTTTTTCCACTGAATATTTTCTACCGAATATTTCAATAGAATCGAACAAAAAAAAATGCAAAGTTCAATAGAAATCTAATAGAATTTTCTAACGAATTCGCTAGGTCTTTCTACTAATTTTTTTTATGCCTGTGGAGAATCCGACAGTCAAGTGATTTTCTCTGTAATTTTTGGTGATATAATTCCAAATCTTGGAAATTTTTGCTTCAAGTTAGTGTAATTTGATCCCCGAAGGGGTGATTCTAGTCAGTGTCAATAATCTCTGAAAATCGGAGACAGATTTATGATAATTAGGGATCAATTCTTAACAACCACAGATATATCCCTAGAACCAGAACTAAAACTTTGTTTTCTCCGCGCAATCTGGAAAATGAATTTCATCGATTTTTCAGCTGATCAACTTGGAATACCATTTATTCAGTCCAGTGAATTGGAAGAGGTTGTTAGATTCTTTTCCTTCAAGATTTCATTCACTAATTTAATAAATTATATAATAAATGGGCTAGATAAGAATGGATTCATTTATATTTGAGGCAATGTATCAAACAAATTTTGCGATTGGAACATTGTGGAACGTTGTTAGGTGTCAGTGATCTGTAAAATGTATGCCACAATATTGAAACCAGCTAATTTTAGATTATTATTTCTTTAGACTTAATTTATTCATCAAATTGTTCTCAGATATACTCCAAACCAATATACATTATTTGTTGAATATTTAACAAATTTCCTGCGGAAATTTGAAGTGGGATTTTGCTCAATGCAGTTATTCTCAAGATATCATTAATATTCTCGAAATACTTGAAGTGTTTATATCAGTTGACAACCGTATCACCTAAATTTTCCTGAATTTAATTAAGTTTGAGAAATACAGGAAACTAAAATTTATAGTTTCCAATGATTTATTTTATGAAATTATGAATTTTCAATAACGAGATTCTTTGAAATGTCAGTGAAAGTGTCAAAAATTCTTAACAGTGCACTTTAACGTTGAAAAAAAATCCAATAATGCGGTGATTTATTTATTCAATCGATTTTGTCTGTCTGGTTTACCATTAACAGAGTCTTGTGAAATTGCTCAGGGAGGAGTTTGGCGTTATAGGTACCATGAGTTCCAGATTTTTTAATAGCAAGATGATGAAAATTCCCCAACTTACTCCAAATCTCAATGAAAACCTGAATATTCGTCACCCCATTCTGTTGAACGTATTCATAAATTCAAAATTTTCCTGATTTCAATCAATTTTCCGGAATAAACGAACTAAAATTCACAGTTTCCACAGATTTTTCCATCAAATCATGAATTTTCAATGACGACATTCCTCCAAATGCTAGTGAAACTCAAAATCTCTTAACAGTGCACTTTAACGTTGAAAATGAAATCGAAAACTGCGGTATTTATTTATTCAATCGTTTCCCGATTTTGTCTGTCTGGTTTACCATTAACAGAGTCTTGTGAAATTGCTCAGGGAGGAGTTTAGTGGTATAGGTACCATGAGTATACGGCCCACCGCGTTCCACAGGATACCAACGGGCCCGATCGAATTCCATGGATGTGTTACTACCCCTCACGGTTCGCCACCCATCCACCCGCCCCCAACCCCAGTGGCGTCGGCTTTGAGGAGGTTTGAGGGAAATACTGTATCTCCACCATCCTCGCCCGGCGCTCCGATGGAATCATCAGATACAATGCGCCGAGAGCAAAGAGAAGAAGAGAGAGAGAGAGTGCGAGAGGGAGAGGGAGGGCTGGGGGCATGCTTGCTCTTGCCAGTGGTTTCAAACGGGAGGTAAACCTATTTCCTCAACCGGAGTCGCTCATCGTTCTTTCGACAACTCCGTACAGAAGAAAAAGGGGAAAATGTATATATCGTCTCTGCGTATTTTTTATATCTCTTTTTTATTCTTTACTTGAGAATGTTTACTCTGCGAGACAAAAGGAGCTTCCATCAGATTTTATCATTAAATAATTCACGTCAAAGGTTTCATGGATTTTCAACGAAACAAGAGAAAATTTTCAAGTAAAATCCGGAGGAATTCTTTGAGAAATTCCGAACGTCCAGGAATTCATAAAATGAGGGAAATGAATTTTTAATAAATAATGTCATACAATGAGTTGCATTTCAAGCTATTTTCTTCAAAGATTTGAACATTGCAGAATAAAAAAAAATGAAAATAAAAAGAACAGATTGGGAGTATTCATCATTGAAAAGGGGAAGAAATGAATAAATAAAACAATGAAGATCGAATGAAGATGAATGTAGGTGACCATTATAAATTGTTTGAAAACAAAATTTCAATTTCACGTTAAATAATAGAATTTCCAGGATTTTTAAAAGAAATTCTAAAGAACAAAGAAGATTTTCAACGAAACAAGAGAAAATTTTCAAGTAACATCTGGAGGAATTCTTTGAGAATTGTCAAACGACGAAGAATTCATAAAATGAGTGTAATGAATTTTTAATAAACAATGTTATACAATGATTTTAAAATCACTGGATGAAAAAAGATGGAAATAAAAATGACAGATAGGAATTATTCATCATTGAAAAGGTGAAGAAATTGATGAATAAAACAATGAAAATTAATATAGATTATCATCAGAAATCGTTTTAAAAAAAACTTTATTTTCATGACGAGAAATAGAATTTCAAGAATTTTTTGAAGAAATTCTAAACAGCAAAGAATTTAAGAAATACATGAAATGTATTGACAAAAAACAAACAATGGATTTAATTTTGAATAATTTTACGAAAAATGTTGAATAACTTGCTATTAAAAAAATTTCATCAACAGGTGACGATAATTTATTATTATTCTAGAAGAGAAATATATTTTTCCCATAATTCTGCATTGTCTTCTCTAAATTGGAGAAATGGATGAAGAAAATAAAACTAAAAAAATAATTGAAATCAGAAATTGCAAGAAAAAAAGGAGAATAACCAACCAACTCGCAATTAATTTAATTTTCTCACATTTAGTTTATACAAAAATTGTAAGTACCTGTGCAAAATCGTCACTTCCCATGAGAATCTCTGTCAAGGAGTGCAGGTTTTACCATAAAACCTGCACTCCTTACCTCGAGTATGTGTCCCCGTCCTTGACAATAACGTCGACAACAATTGGTCCTAATCCTTTAAAAATGCACACGCACTCCGTCCACAAACAACCCACTCCAGCCTGCACATTATTCCCCGGTGCATACGTTCCTCCACCGCCCCTCAAATCTCCACAGAAGAATACCATTCTGAATTCACCCATGAAATTTCGAAACGTTCTCCCAAAATTCGCTGGTGTATTACCCTCCCCCGAGTCGTTTCGCAAAGTAGTGCCTAAACCGATTTTCTACCTCTCAAAAGATACCCCCATTCCGTACTAAGACCTTTCATACACACATTCGTGGAAATATCTGCATGTGCTTTGCAGTCTCATCTTCCTCTTTCTTCCAGGAAAAAAAGTCTCAACAAAGCGAATCAAGAACAAATCCTGGGGGGACTCGGAGATTCAGAGAAATAAATTTTATTCCGAATGTTTCGGAGATGATCCAGTCACGATTTTGGGAATTTTCCATTGCGTTTTGAGAACAAAGTGATTTTGCCATATTAAATACGAGGGGAAAAAATGGAAACTTTGAAATGCATAACTTCTTCGTACACTGTTGACGATTTTTGGATGAAATTCCTGGTATACACGGAGAGAAATGTTCAGTAAAAAATACGGAACTCACAGTTCACTCACCGATTACGGAATCGACCCAGAAAATTTAAATGACGGTATCGCAATTTTTCACAGGCGATTCAGGTAAAAATTACGGAACGCTCTAAAAGAATTCCGTGATTTTAGACAAAAATTACGTGACAGTTTCGTAAAATTTCCTACAACCACATTTCGCTCTGGAATTGCGGAAAAGTCACTTAATTTTTATTGAACATTTCTCTCCGTGCAGAGCTTCTCAAATATGCATGTGTTAACTATTAACGAATGAACATTTGGTGAGACCGAATAGACCCTAGACTTCACCTAAATCCACTTGTTAACCCTAACTAATCCTTTCCATCAGTGTTGCCGCATGTCAAAAATTACCGTCATGTTGCAAACAAGACTTTCCCCCCGCGACGCCTTCGTAAAATGTCAGTTTCCCTACACGGAGAGAAATTTTTGATAAAAATTATCCTACCATTCTACAAAGGGTCATGAGCCATCGTTTCCTCATTTCTATCCCGAAATTTAGTCTAAATTAATATATGATGATCAAATTTTATTCTACGTTAGAGAAATTTTAACCTGATAAAAATAAAAATTACCGTGCCGTAAATTACTATATCGATAGGGTAAAATTTTCCAACCGTTATAGAATTTTCCTTGTTATCTACATAAAAATCATTGGACTGGAAGGGTAAAATTGATTATGCGTCAAGGATAAAATTTCTCTAACGTATAATAAAATTTGATCATCACATATCAATTTTTACTAAATTTCGGGATGGAAATGAGGAAACGACGGCTCATGATACACCTTTATAGAACGGTAGGGTAATTTTTATCAAAAAGTTCTCTCGGTGTACATCGCCTTAAAAAAAATCGAAATCGAACATTTCCCCCTTCACCCTCCCCCCCCCCCAATTTACATCGCATCATAAAAACCACCCCCTGTGCCCGAGCGCGATAAAGAAGCCGCAATGAACCTGAGAATAGTATCCCAACATCCCCATCAGATTACCATCTCCGCACGCATAACCCCGATACTGGCCCACCCGTTGTACACCCACCCCTCTCCAGTCCTCCGCGGGCACGCGGTGACTGAAAAGAGATACCCAGATGCGCTGGTAACCCGCGGGTAACAGAGTGGGGAAGCCCACCAGGAGGGAGTGCACCATAGAGAGGACGAGAGTGCGGGAGGGATTGGCTTCCGGTGTTTCCACGTGCCAAACGTTGGGTGCCGAACATTTCTGTGGATTGTTGTTGACTGGTTGTGTACCCTGGGAAGGGTGAATTGAGGAGGGAGAGGGTTACGGTCTTTTTTTAGCTTGTACCGGTGAGGGAGGGCCGCCCCCAGGAAAAGCCGAGTGATCGGGGTGGGGGCGGATACCACAAGGGGGTGTGTGGGGAGGTAGAGTCTGTGAAGTCGACGGGTGTAAAGAGGTGAAATGAGAGACAGAGGAGAGGGTGTTGATGGAGAGAGGGAGTGAGGTTGAACGATGGAGAGTGTGTGAGGGGCAGTGGTGGTACCACCGCGGTGCGGGGCAAAAGGGGCCGGCGGGGGAGGGTGAAGAGGGAGAACAGGGAGGGCTGGTAACAACGGCTGGATGTACATTGCGCAAGGCTAAATGTGCATGAGAGGGATGCAGAGTGAAGTGTAGGGTAGCACGTGCGCCACACGGAGGGACGCTGAAGAGGGAAAATATACATCTGTGTGAGGTAGACGTTCGCGCCGAGGAAACGGCGTCGAAAGCCCCCCCGAGTGGTGGTGGTCAACATAAAATCCCGCGCACATGCTTGGTGCATTCATTACGGGGGTATGTAGCCGTGCAGCATACAACCCTACTGTATAAACTGCATCCACTCGGTGTTACTTGTACTCAGTAGACCCTCCAGAGAGTGAACGATTTGTCCTCAGTCGCGCAACGGCTACCGTCGGGTTAAGGTCTGACCAGATTCACTCGATCGGAGGACCATTTCCGGTTTCACCAGTCCCTGTGGTCTCTCCCTTATTTTTTTTTTCTCGTGTGAAATTCACTGACTTTTGACATTTCCCACTGACTCTGTACTTGCTAGGCTTTTCCAATTTTTTGTGCAGTTTTGTGCGGTTTTAGTTTTTTTTTAACGGTTGATTGTCGCCAGTATGAACTTGAATGGTGAGGACTTTGGTCGTTGATTAGTGAGAGTTTGGGGTATCAGCGAGACAACGAGAAGATCGACAACTCGAAGATAATCCGTCCGGCTGCCACTTTGCTGGGGGGTTGAGACAGTGGCCCACCTGTGGCCCCATCGAGACTATTTTCATGTTCACGAATTTCAGTAAACCAGGTAACAATGCGATCACCACTTGCTTTTGTGGTTACCGCGTTGGTTTTTTTATACACTGTTATGACAACAATGAAGACGCACTCCGTAGGTGAAAGTGTGGAGGATTTTTACGGTTTTATACCGCGGAATTATTCGGTCTATCGGTAGAACGAGTCATATTTTTTTGTAAGAATTTTTCGATCGTGATATAAATTTAGAGCAAAGGATGAGCCGATATTTTTTTTCGTGAATCGATATTTTGTAAGGGAAGAGGGAGATTTATTGAGGTACATCAGTGGAGGGAATATAACTCCACCGGAAGATCAACACTGAAGATGCGGCGAGGGAGGTGTAATCGGTATGAAAACATATCCCGAGTGTCGGCCGGAAATAATCTCGTATCGATCCATCTGACGCGCGTCTATCTGGTATCCTGGAGCGCTCGTCGGCCAAGGTCAAAGCGCGGGAAGATCCCGTGAATCTATTCTCTCATCCCCGTATCTACCGGAACCCCGAAAAATTAGCTTTTAAGAGGATGAAGTCCTCCAACTCTCTCGGTTGAAGACTGTTAGGGGATAGTATGGGGCAGGAAAAATAGTGAAATTTCAGTTTTCACTGAAAATTTCATGAAATCTAAAAATTTTTCGACAGTAAAGAGACGAGAATTTTCCGATTTACTTTGATTTTCATGGAAGAGCTGAATTTTCAGGACAAAATTACGCAGAATTTTTAATTAATCAAGCAGGAAACAGTCATGAAATTTCACGATTAAAAATTCAATGAAATTCCGAATTTTCGAGCTGCAGGAAGACGAGGATTTTCCAATTTATTTCAATTTTCAAATTATACTGAACTTTCAATTAATGAGGAGGAATATTTATGGAATTCCACAATTCAATGGAAATTCAATTAAATCCCAAATTTTTAAACAGTGCGAAAAGGAGAATTTCCCAAATTATTTAATTTTTTTAATGAAAATATGAATGTTCAATATCAAATGACACTGAAAGGCGGGAAAAACGATGGAATTTCACACTTCGCCGAAATTTTAATGAAATTCCAAATTTGTTGACAACAGCGAGACGAAAATTCTCCAAATTACTTGAGATCTTGATGAAAATATTAATGTTCAGCACGAAATTACACTGAATTTTCAATTAAAAAGGATAAAAAATCCTAGAATTTCACGATTCACTGTAAGTTTAATGAAATTTCAAATTTCTGGACAGCCGGAAGACGAGAATTTTCCAAATTACTTGAGATCTTAATGAAAATGTTAATGTTCAGTACGAAATTACACTGAATTTTCAATTAATAAGGGTAAAAAAATCCTAAAATTTCATAATTCACCAAAAATTTAATATAATTTTAAACTTCTAAGCAACAAAAAGACAAAAATTGAATTTTCAATCGAAAAAGAGATATTTTTCCCTAAATTTCCACATTTCTATGAATTTTCATTGAACAATTGATTAAAAATGTCCAGTTTCCATTGATGTTTCCATAAAATTTTGAATTTCCAATGACGGAATTTCCTGAAATCCCAGTAAAACAATGTAATAACAATTTCCAAAAAGTGTACCAGAAATTTCAGTCAAAAATTTTCTGCATTGAACGCTTAAAAATACGCGACGAACCTCGAAAACCCTTGAGACCTTCTAATCTGTCATTCTGTCCTTGAGCCTGCTCACACAGAAAAAGTCAAACGCCTCGGCTAGCTTTGAACTCAAAAACTCAATCTCTTCTTCGTGAGGACGAATACGGGAGTCACTGTATTTTTCCACTTCACTTTTGTCAAACCCCGTAGTTTACCGTTCGACTCGAAATCACGGTACATGTCAATATCCCGGAATTTCCACGGTAAAAGGGAAGACTGAATCGACGGCTCAAATCCGGCAGTACGGAACTATCGATCGAAAGCTACTATTCAGTCCTTTTTCGTCCTCTCTTGTGGATTTCAGTCGTTGCCCCACAGCGACTGACAATGAAAGTAAAAGAAAAATAGGAAAAGTGGAACAAAAGAGAGGAAAAAAAACGAGGGGCTGAAATTTGAAAGTGACGTCAGCGGTTGATACCGGTTATTTTGTAAATATATCTATGGAACGGGTGGAGACCACCGACAGTTCGGCTGTTACGGAAATCTGTTTTTTCAACTAAAATGATGAAATATGGAAATTTGAGGAAAAATGGTGCATTCGTATTTCTTGATTCGGGAAAATATATGAAGAAGTTCCGGACAATTTGTGAAACGTCTGTCTCATGACATCACAAAATCTGTAACTCATCAATTTTTCATCAGTTATAGAAATTTAAAATATGTGGTTATTGTTTTCCATTCAATTGTCATAATCGGGGATAAAAAATAGACGTGGAACCCGAATTTTTTAAGATACCTTTGACAAGAAAAAATTTCCAGACCTTTTCTTCCGAAACCTAATGGTTAATCACGTTATAAATAATTTGAGATCAATGCTGTAGAAAATTAGTTAATTAATTAGAGTTAATTCTAGTTCCAAGTGGGGAGGAATATTTTCAACAAAGACTTTTAACATTTTTCCTCAACGATTTGAGAAAATCAGGCAAAATAATTGACAAAATAATTCTGCAATAAATTGACAAAATGAGATATCGAAGTTGATTGCTTCTCCAATTGCGCATTTTTCATCTAATTTTTAATTTTACGAAGAAACATATCAGTAGTGAAGTGGTAAACGGAGATAAGTCGACTTATCTCCCACTTGAGTTTTTGAGGAATATTTCCGAATCTAAGGGAAATAGCGAAATTTTCATAACTACATTTCTTGCAGCACTCAATCGGCTCCACAAAAAAGGTTATAACAAAAATTTTGCTATCTTCCTTAGATTCCGAGATATTGATTGAAAACTGGTCAATATTCAAAATTGACTTATCTCTTTTTACCACTTCGCTACTGATATCAAAGAACCTTTTTGTTAGCTGATGACATTTCAAAAATGTATTCGCAAGGCTATCTCCTGATACTAGACACTTCTAAAATCCCTTATAATCGAAGAAACTTTCCATTTGACGATTCAAAATTTATGGATATGAAATTCACACTCTAGTCAATGACAATCTTTAATTAATTAATTTAGAAAAAGCCTCCTAAATAAAAAAATTCTCATTAATTTTTCTCAACAGTTCAACATTTTCTCCAACTATACCCAGAGAGCTTAAGAGTTTCATAATTAATCCCACGCAGATATACTTTTTATCAAAAAACCTTTTTGTTACCAATATATTCACGAAACTATATCCTGATATTCTTAAACCCCTCTATCCTCTAAAACCCCTCGCTATCGAAGAAAATTTCACCGCAACATGATTAAAAATTTATGGACATGAAATTCCAACTCTAGTAGACAACAATCTTTAATTAATTAATTTGGAAAAAGCCTCCTAAATAAAAAACTTCTCATTAATTTTTCTCATCAGTTCAACATTTTCTCCAACTATACCCGGAGAGCTTAAGAGTTTCATAATTATTTCCATGTCGATATACTTTTTTTCCCTTGCCCACATCAAATTTTCTCCAATTCTTTTTTATATAAAACTAATCAAATAATGTTTTACAAATGGCCATCATGATCTTCAAAAAATTCTCTCTTCACCATCTCATGAAAAATGGACTCGCCCCTTCAGCCGCATTATACCACTCCACTCCCGACCTAATGAAATAAGTTGAATTGACTTTTACCGAAACAGCAATTACGATTAATGATTTCACTCGATGAGCCGTGGGCTTCGAAAAAAAAAAATTAGCGTTGCATTTGCTCTTTCATGAGTGCTAAAATTAATTTCGCCCATGGTATGGTCAGCTCTGTGATTTAGCCCGCTAATTATCATTTGGTAATGTTAAGCGAGCCATACGAGGGCCAAATTTTAGCTATGAGTGAATTGTATCGAACTGATAATCCTCGCAGAATCCACTCATCTCTCTGTGCAGCACTGTATCAATTGCCTCCAGCCTCTCCCCCGGCCCCAGTGCTTCAATTACCATTTGGAAATGCGTCCGGGTCTGTGAGAATTTTGATAACACGAGAATTCCATAGAAGCACCTGTAATTGCAGGCAATGGACCTCTCTGCACACTTCCCCCAACAGTACAACTCCATCAATATTATAAATTTTGTGGAGAATGAATGAAGGAATTGGCATGAGTCCAGAACAAAAAGCTCACGCATCATCTCTGTCTAGTCAGTGAATTGGTCCAATGCACTCATTTTATTTACCCGAGTCATTGGTACAATCGTCTCTTTCACAAATATTTATCGATAAAAACTATTCTTTCAATGCTGTTCTTGTTATGCTGTTGAAGGCATTGATGACATTTATGTAACAAAAAAATATGTTTTTATTGAGACTGAATACTGCTGTTTCGATTATTTTCGAATTTATTGAAAAGAACACAATGAATTCTGGTCTGTTGTTTGTACACAGGCTTTTGAGAGCGCAGGACGCATGTTGCAATTAGCTGGTGGATTGGCACTTTATTTGATAACAAATGTCAATTGATTCGATAACAGAGTTTTCGAACAAAAAACCATTTTGATCTTTTTCCATTCGAAATTGAATGATTTTGAATTGTTTATTTATGGATGCTTCTTCCCATCCAGTTTATCGTGTTGGTACACGGGGGATGAATGCGAGAGGGTTGTTGTGATTAACTCGGGTGATTCTGTTAGACCTTTTTATTCATGCGGAAATCCAAGTATTTTAAAGATTTGTTTTTCGCGTTATGGCCGAAGAATCTATTAGTAATTGATTAGACGGTTGAATGGAAATTTAAAGACTTTTTCTTCTTTAATATTCAACTTCTCCCAGCCATAACGGTCATTGCAGCAATTTAAATCAGTAGTAAAGTGGTAAACGGAGATAAGTCGACTTATCTCCCAGTTGAGTTTTTGAGGAATATTTCCGAATCTAAAGGAGATAGCGAAATTTTTGTGATTACATTTTTTGTAGCACTCAATCGGCTCCACAAAAAAGGTTATAACAAAAATTTTGCTATCTCCCTTAGATTTCGAGATATTGAATGAAAACTGGTCAGTAGTGAAAATTGACTTATCTCCTTTTACCACTTCGCTACTGCATTTTATCTCTTAAATTTCTCCCATTAAAAAAAAATAATAATAATAATTTAATTCTGAATGTCACCTCGTCAACCGCAGGCCCGAGTATTCTGAAAGAATGAATAACCCAAGCAATAGTGACCAACTCGGTTAATTCATTTAACGTACATCCCCAGTTTCGGGATAACGACATTAAAGGAAAACACGCGTCCCACCACCGTGTTCACGATGGTTGCTACGGGAAGTGTTAAATAAAGTTACAGCCAGCATCAATGACAATGGGATGGGGCACCTCTAGGCGTACCCGCGCCTCCGAGTGAGAGCGAACTCTGACGGCAAATAGACGAGGTTCCACAGGTTCCATTCATCCCGCGTAAAATCTCCGAGTGTTTATTCAAACTCTTCAATTCATATTTCCCTCTGTACCTGATAATTATTGCAAATCGACGATGTTTTCGAAACTCTCTGCCTCCCCCTCTCGCTACCTGATTCCATTGATCAGATATTGATTTCAAATAACATTATCAGCGATGAAAGCTTTCGCCGGTCTCAGAACAGAAGGGATTCAGTCATATTTACCCTGAAATTGTTGAATTCTCATTCCGAACCGATGCATACATCCGCCTCCAACAGCGAATTTCCGTATATCTACATGCACTATGACCGGTAAAACCATATCAACTCATCTGCAGTTTAATCCGTGTAAATACGATGAGGAGATTTAGTTCGTAATTACTGGAATTTATTTCAAACTAGGATTCAGACTGGTATTTCTAAAAAAAATTGAAAAAGTAAAAGAACAAAATGAATATATGGAAAAATTATAATTATCAGCAATTGAATCTCTGAAGGAGTGAATAGAAAAGTCGGAACCTAGACCCTCAGAATATCTAATATTGCAGAAGCTTTTCGGACTTACATTCTGCGAGTGATCTGCGGTTTAATCCGCGTAAATATAGGAAATCGTGAGTAGATTCAGTTCGTACTTATCGGGATTTATTTTAAACTCTAGGATGTGGACTGAAATTTCAAAATAAAAAATTTGAAATGTGAAAGAAAAAATTTTCAAGAGTATACGAAAAAATGAGAATTAGCGGACGGTTATTTCCGTCAGCAATTGAAACACTGAGGAAGGGAATGAAAAAATTGGAACGTAGACCCTCAGAATCTCTAATAGTACAGAAGCTTTTTGGAGAGAAATATAAGCAAAATTTCGAGTTCGATTGTTGTCTGCTTACATTCCATCATCTCCAGTAAAACCATATCAACTCATTTGAAGTTTAATCTGCGTAAATACAATGAGGAGATTTAGTTCGTAATTACTGGTATTTATTTCAAACTCTAGGATGCAGACTGGCATTTCTAAAAAAAAATTGGAAAATTAAAAGAACAAATTCTAAGAATATATGAAAAAATTATTAATTCTCAGCAATTGAATCTCTGAAGGAGTGAATAGAAAAGTCGGAACCTAGACCCTCAGAATATCCAATACTGCAGAAGCTTTTCGGACTTACATTCTGCGAGTGATTTGCGGGTTAATCCGCGTAAATATACAAAACTGTGAGTAGATTCAGTACGTACTTACCGGGATTTATTTTAAACTCTAGGATGTGGGCTCACATTTCCAAATAAAAAATTTTAAAAGTGAAAGAAAAAATTTCCAAGAGTATACGAAAAAATGAGAATTATTGGACGGTTACTTCCGTCAGCAATGAAATCACCGAGGAAGGAAATTAAAAAAATTGGAACGTAGACCCTCAGAATCTCTAATAGTACAGAAGCTTTTTAATCGAATAAAATAGTTGAATTTTGAGTTCGATTTGAATTTTTTTACATTCCACTATGTCCGATAAAGCCATATTGGTTCTTTTGCAGTTTAATACGCGTAAATACAAAACCTTTAGTTTGTTATGATCCGGATTTATTTTAAACTCTAGGATATGCATTGGAATTTCTAAAAAAAAAAACTTTAGAAAAGTGAATGAATGAATTCCCAAGAATATATGAGAAATGAGAATTATCCGGCGGTTATTTCCATCAGCAATTGAATCTCCGAGGGAATTAATTTTAAAAACTGCTAATCTGGACCCTTAGAATCTCTAATAGTACAGAAGCTTTTTGGAACGAAATATAAACAAAATGTTGAGTTCGACTGTCGTCTGCTGACATTCCACCATCTCCAGTAAAACCATAATATCAACTCTTACATTCTGCGAGTGATTTGCAGTTTAATCCGCGTAAATGTACAGAATCGTGAGCAAAGTCCCCTCGCAATTACCGGGATTTATTTTAAACTCTGGAATTTTTTAAAGAAACTTGACAAAAGTGAAAGAACAAGTCTCCAAGAATCAACGAAATAGAAAAAAAAATCTTCGAAGAAGTGAATAAAAACGCAAAGCCAAGACCTAACACATTTGAATTTTCAATTCGAATCGATGAGCGCTCCAGAACAGCGACCTGCAAAATCAAAAGTAGTTTGCCTTCCTAATTACATCGAATTATTTCAACCTCTAGGAATCGTCCCGAAACTGAAAAAACTTTGGAAAACTGCGGAAAAAAAGAAACAATTACCGCCGAGACCCGGGGCAATTTCGCCAATTAAATCCCCTCAGAGCCTGAAACCGTCGAGAGCATCCCGACAGAATCTCCAGCCGCACATTTCCGCCTCCCGTAAAAAAAATGCCTAAAATCCAATCAAGCGTACGTGCAGTGTCGTCGAATTTCTTTCCACCTTGAAGATAAAAAAAGAATCCACGGAGATAAAAAACCCCATCCCCCGAAATGCGTTATTTGTCACGCGCGATAACCAAAAAGTGTTGAGTCACCCAATCCCCCAGTGCACGTCGACGCACAATCGACAAATTCAAAAAGTACCGCTCATTTTCGCGCGCCGCCACCACTGGAGTTTGCGTTGTCAGCCAGTAGGAGAGCCCACTTGATCCGCCCGTCGCCCGCCACACGGCAGATGCACGAAGGTCAAAAGTATTTTAAAAATAAGGCCGTAGGCATTGGCAGATTGGTATGGCAGTGGACGTTAAGGGTCGGGTGGCGTTGTAATGGCAAAAAGTTTGCAAAAGGTGAGTAATCATTACCCGACTACAAACAATACAAATAACCACCGATAAATAGTGAATAGTGGATTGTTAGTGCTGTGGGGGATGAAATAATAATGTCCGGTGAATGCGAGGGGGAGAATCAGAGAGAATAGAGAGAATCAAAGTAGCACGCCGTAGCAGCGAGAGAATACGACGGCGTCTGGCGTCGCCTCGTCAACAAATAGTACATTTTCGCTTGTGTGGAGTCTCGTGTGCCATAGAAGCACGACCGACAATGGCGCCCAAGCATCGCGAATATTGACAGTGCCGAAAACATTACCTCCGCGTTGAATTTTTCCTCCATTTTTATCGAAAAAAAAAGAAGAAAAAAACAGGTACTCACCACCCGCCCGCGCGCGTCTCCCAAAAAATTTTGTAAATACGTGGGCGGAATAAAAACGGCAGTTGATTTAGCAACTGCGTCGCAATAATCCCTCTAACCTAAACTCAAATGTGTTCATGTGTACAATAAATACCCTCCCCCTCACCCCCGGGCGCTATTAAACTCGCCGGAGTAAACCAAGGGACGCATTGAGGTTTGTACGAGTATTTGTGCATCATAATACAGCCAACTGTTTTGCGGAAATGTTGAGAAAAAAAAACGGCAACGAGGTTATGCGAAAAAATGTTTTTGGCACGTATAGTAGCGGCTCGTGAACCCTGAAGGGTTTTACAGTTATACTGCAATGTGGCACATTTGCAGAAGCGTAGAGTGGGCCTAGAGACGGTGTGGATAGTTGAGGAAAATATTACAGCTGGCTCGGTTTGGGCCTGGCCCGTCTCGCACAATAACGATAATCATTCGTAGACGGGAGCAACGAGTTTTGAGAAATTATAAAATTAGAAAGAGATAGTTTGTATTGTGAATAATAGAGGAGAGAAGGAGAGGGAGAGAGAGAGAGAGAGAGGAGAGAGAGGGAGAAGGAGAAAAACGGAAGGAGATAAATAGATAAAAAGTAACGTGCGAGTCAGGGTCTAAGGGTTAAATCCACAATAAGTGATTCTATTGTTGGGGAGGGGGTGAGGTGGGGGTTGTGGGCTTTGATGGGAGTAAATAAACATCACCAAAGTGTCTTTTTTTTAATACAAGTGGAACTTCAGTAAGTTTGGTTGTAGGGTCGGGATTGGAGATAGACAAGATGGACCAGCAGTATTGCCTTCGGTGGAACAATCATCCGGCCAACTTGACGGACGTACTCAGCTCACTATTGGCAAGAGAAGCACTGTGTGACGTTACACTTGCTTGCGTTAATGAAACGCACATAAAACAATTCAAAGCACATCAGACGATATTATCAGCATGCAGTCCATATTTTGAGAATGTATTTCTACAGAATACCCATCCACATCCTATAATATTTTTGAAGGATGTCAAAGATACGGAGATGAAGGCACTGCTGCATTTTATGTACAAAGGAGAGGTTAATGTTAGCCAACATTTATTACCAATGTTCCTTAAGACAGCTGAGGCGTTACAGATACGCGGATTGACCGATAATAGTGTAAATAATAAAACTGAGAGGAGTCCATCACCTGAGCCGGAAACACAGAGCAGTGTTAGGCACAGTGATTCACCTAACCTACAGCCACATCCTGAGAAGAGGAAACGAAAAGCCTCGGGGAATTATGATGTTTCACTCACTGGACCACCCAGCGAACGCTTCTTGTCCGACTCTCAGGTAATTTTTATTATTTTGTATTGGGGATTTTTTGGCGATGAGGGGGAGGAAAAATATTGGAGTTTGGGGTGAGGAGATTGGAGGTTTTCAGGAGGACGTTGAATGTTATTTGGGAAATTCAATGAATTTTTTATTGTGACGTGAATTTTTAGTAGATCGGAAATTCAAGAATATATTCACATGCTTTTTTCTAATTGCTATGAATTTTTAGGGAATTATTGAACTGAAATCGAGGGTTTTCATTTATTTTTACAGAGTTTGGAATCTTTGACATTTTAATTTATTCGAATTATAAATTAAAGAGTGAATATTCAGTACCAAATTTCTCTGAATTTTCAGTTAATTGAAAATTCAAAAATATATTTACATAAATTTTCCTGATTTCTATAGATTTTAATGGAATAGTTGAACTGAAATTTACTGTTTTCATTGATTTTTCCATTAAATTTCGAGTCAATTATAAAATTCCAAGAAGTGTACCGTAAATTATAGCCAAAATTTTTAACAGCACTGTTAGAAGAAAATGGAGATTTCATGGAACATTAATTTTTAAGGGAGAAAAAAAATCATAAAATTTCACATTTTTTAGCAGCAAGAAAATGAGACATTCCTAATTCACTTGAATTTTTAATCAAAAAATATTACTGATTGTTAAAAATTGAAAAATATATTTATCTGAATCTCCCTGATTTCTGTGAATTTTCATAGAACAATTGCACAGAAATCTACAATTTCCATTCATTTTTTCATCAAATTTTGAATCTTCAACAACGAAATCCAACGAAATTTCTACATTTTTCTTCAATGTTCATAACTTATAAACAAATTTATCATGAAGAGAAAGAATTACATTCGATGGAAAAAAATAGTCCAATCCATCAACAAATCAATAAGCCACTAAATTTTTAAAAATAGTAAAAATATCCATCTTGCCCTATTCACCCCTCAACCTGACCCAAAATTTTCAAGAGCTCTACCAAAAAATTCAACCAAATATTGTTAACATTGAGATTGACCACGTGACATTGTATTTTCGCTCACGTGATCCTGAACATTAATAGCCACACGTAAACATATTCATGTAAATTGAACCATCATTTGCTGCACAATTGACCGATTTTATTGATGCTGATCGCGCTGTGGTTTCCTTTTTTTTTTCTTTGTATTTATGGAAATAGGGGATTTGATATTAATAGTTAAGGTTGAAGGGATCTCACTGACTTGAATACCACCTGGTAATCCATCTTCTCACTCGGGTTAATTGGAATTGTATTTATTTTACATAGAGTATATTTAATAACGCACTGAACCCTGTGCCACATCTGTTAACTAATTAGACTCGAGCCAAGTGTGTTAATTAATCCATATAAAAATCTCATTATTGTGGCTATTACGTTTTTACTCACATGAATACGTATGAATCGGCAGAGATACTCATCAATTTGTTACATGAATTATGAAAGTTGAATGATTTTTTTCTCTTTACATTTTTCACTTTGAAATTCGTACAAAGTCTGAATGGAAAAATATCAGTGACGATTTCTTATCTTGATACTCAGTTTGTCTATCCCGATAAAGTCACTGGATTTTGCCCCTTAGTGAATAGTCCTTTATTTCGTAAACTTTCAAAAAACTTTCACCCACCGGTCCTAATATACATTTTATTTGGCCTAGATTTTGACTAGGATTCTTTGCGCATTGAGTCAGACGTATTTTTGTCCTTTTTTTCCCTCCCGAGTACAGTCCCTTTCTCCGCGAATGTTATTTAGCGCAGAGATATTTTTGCCTTTTTGCTGATATTCCTTCCTTTTTTTTTTGCTCGTCTCATTTTGTCTCTTCTTCCGTTTCACTCGGCCACATATATGGGCAGGCATGATAATTATTTTTATTCCAACTGGATTTGTAGTACCTGGTGTCCTTGAAAAGTCTGCCAACGGAAACAATGATGTTAGCAACTGCCACAGCATTCAGATGGCATCGTTGTATATTGTAGAAAGTTTAGCCGTCCAGACTATTGAAATAATTTTTTTATTTTCAACAAACTCTCAACCTTTGCAGTTCTTTTATTACGTCTATTTGCCTTCACACCTAAATATAAATGCTAATTATTATCTTTACCAATTCGTATAGCCGTAAAGACATGAACGAATGACTGATTACTCAGCTCTTCAAATAACGTTTCGCACGACCTTGGGAATTGGACTGGTACAAATATCCTATACATCGTTGCCTTTTATCACATCACCTGTCCCATAATTTTACTGCTTCAACATAATGTTCATGAACTGTTATGGCCTGTTCAAAGGAGACAAACAATGAATTCAATTCGACTATGTACATTCCAAAATGACTTAAAAAAAAAACCCAAAATTAACAGTGGAATATTTCGTTGATTTTTTTAATTTCAGGCATCATCTCAATGTAGTTACAAATCGAGTCCCACAGTGATTCCAAAGTTAAACAATACACTAGGCGGCGATGCAGAGGACGGGGGTAGGACAATGTCACCGTCGTCGCAGGCGCAGGCGGCTATAAAACAAGAACTCGATCACCACATGCCTGACTTTCATGACAACATTTCACTACCTGTAAGTTGAATAACAATTGTGTTAACATGGTTTGCATGAGTACATAACACGACATTGTCGTTATCTTTTATTCCTCTCTTATGTGAATAATGAAGCAGTACCACCTCTCGAATGATTGACCTTTGTCCATAATCTGCACACTGAAAAATCATTAGCCTAACTATTAAGCTCTGATAATTCTCAAGCACTGGTAGTTTTGCATGATTCTTCCAGTATTCAATTGATTTTATCATCAAAGTATTTCAATCATCTCCGTGTAATGACAGATGATTATCCTCTAAACATTTTCACAAGTCCTCACAGCCTGACGGACACGTATGACGTGATTGTGTAAGCATTCACGGAAGGTTGCGCTACCACAGTTGACCCTGCGACCAGTTTTTTTCCCCCCTTTGTTTTTTTTTCCTCTAAACATTCTGGCTAGGTAGGTGTACGAAACTGCGCCACTATCATTTTTCCCATCGTCTCCAGTTTCAAAGAGAAAAAACTTAAATTTTTCCCATTCGATCGCTCATTAAAGTACTCCCATCGTTCGGGGTGTAAACGATGTCCAACGATATACTGAGTCGAAACATTGAAAGGAAGGGATTGTTAGTTACGTCAAAAGAGAAAAAAAAATGAGAAAAGTAACCTAAACTTTTCAATGAAAAAACGGAAAAGAAGAAAGAGAGAAACAATTGAGAATGTGTTGAATTAAACACACATCCTTTCCTTCTCTGTTGACAGACTAGTGTGGAGTGGGATGTTCAGAGAGATGGGAAGAATGATGAAACAATGGATGTACAGAGCTTAGTGAGACAACCCGAACGTCCAGCAGGCGCGGCTTCTTTTCAAAACTGTCGCGAGAGTACAATCATGGCTGGAGGCTCAATGTCACTCGATATGTCACCGGAGTACAACGACAAGCATATAAGGCCCATTAAAAACACCCAAGTCCCACATACAGATCGCAATGCGTATGAAAGATCATTTAGAATACCCGACGCTATTCCCTATCGGAATCCAAATGACGAGGCTAGTTACAAAAATTATCGCGACGAGAGTAGTACTAGTGCATTTAGGCAGGGAATTTCAGTAATACAATCGACATTATGTGGCAATTCACAGCGGCCAACGCCACCGGGTAGGAAGGCAGGGAGATTCAAGCCCTCGTGGCTTGATATTTATCCCTGGCTGCAGTATGACGAGCAATCAAATTTAATGTTCTGTAAATACTGCAGAAAGTGGAGTGCCACCGTACCAGAGATACGCACATCGTTTGCCGCTGGCAATGGAAATTTTCGCCTTGAGATTGTTAATCATCACGATAAATGCAAGGCTCATAATATATGTGTTTCCAAAGAGGGCGAGACTAAGGGGTGTGATTACAACTTTGACTACGGTCAATCCTAGAGAAAACGAACTAACAACGCAAAAATAATTTCTTGTGGCAAAAATCAATGCAAGAAATCAATAATTTTTTTAAAAGAGACGGGATGAGGTCATTTTTCCTGAAGTCATTACGATCGAATGCAAGGGACGGTTATATTTCAGTAATGCTCGGAGGTTTTCCTTTGCGCGTGTTTTACATTCAGAGTCATTTTCTCATCTCGTGATGCGAAAAAGAACGGTTTCTTGAGCCCAGAATACCTCACTTCATAGTGAAATGTTCATGCTCAAGTCGTGAAAACTTAAAGGAATTCAATAACAGATGATATACTCGGCTTGAGAGATTAGTTTCGTGATATTAGATCGTTTTTTCTCTCCCTGTATGCGTTTTGATGGACTTGTCTCTTCGCTTTGACGCTCTGAACTTCACAGGGAAAGGGCCGGAACACATCCCCCTCCTGTGTCCCTCCATCTTACCCTCGCGTCTATTTACCTCCATCGTTCCATGTTTCCTTGTATATAAATCGTCTAGTTTGTGGCTCTCGCCTCCTTTGATGACAATGGAGAGCCGAGGAATTCGTTATTGTGATAAACTCATGTTACAACAGTGCCGCGATAATTTTTTATTCTCTATGTTGTTCATTCTGCATTTATTTTATTTGTACAACTTTGACTGAACATTTGGTTCAATTTTTCTTCAAGCACAACTAGTCGAGTTTGTTGAAAAAAATTCCATTGTACAATTCCTGCCTCAGGTAATCTGTGTTCAATACGTGCGCAATCAAGTACTGTATGTGCCTTAATTTTCACCATGCAAATGATGTATCTTGAATTTACATTTGAGATGACTTTTGCACTTTTAGATGTATGATTGTACGGGGGAGTGTGAATATATTAATTTTAAGGATGGCCGGGACATTATTGAATTGTGAAAATGAGCGTTTCAAGGGCTGTTTAGCAGAGGAATCAAAAAAAATATCGCTGAATGATAAGAATGAGGACCCCGGTCAAATTGCAATTTGAATCCGCATACGTGAATAAATTACAAAGCCTCGGAGTGTTTATTTCCGTGCTGATTCCCCAATCAGCTGTCCCTGCGTTAAATTTCCACACATAAATTGCGTTCAATTTATCCAGCCACGAATTAAAAAAAAAGGAAATATAATACGTTCGTCCATCGGTATATAGCAGTTACCCTTTTAAATTCTAAGAGAGCAATTATTTTCGTCTTTACTAAGGAATGATAGTCCTGCATGTTTTCAAATTTTCTATCATTAATATTTCCCTGCGAGGAATATATGAAAAATCAATTGAATGTAACTACATAATGACAATAAATCGTTGATACCTATGAATCAGTGTTTATTTTTCTTTTTCTGATGATAATTGATGTCGACCGATTGCTCACCTATTATTTATTTTTCCCCCCAGGGTCATCCGGTCGGAATGTTGGGGGAAGACGGGGGACCGGCGGCGGGGGCGCTCAGCGACGGTGTACCAGGAATGGAACCGTCTGAGCACCACAATCCACCTGAAATGCTCGACGGACTTGATGGTAAGACTTTGAACACTTTTCTCCTACTCTCACATTTTTTTTCTATTCCCATTTGGAAAACCTTCAAGTTATACCGAGGAGCTCAAGTGCATTTACCGGCAAACTATTACAACCAGTGAATAGCCCACAGAAAATAACAGCGGAGAAAACAAAATGCACAATTTATTACCCACAATTAACTATCCCCATACTTGTTACTTCAGATCTAACGGTCATTCTCATAATTTAATTAAAATTGTGAGTTGGAGGTTAAGTGCGCCATTGGGCGCCTCGGTAAAATTGAGGGAAATATTGTGCATGCACGTTTGGAATGACTCCTTGGAAACTGGCGTTTTACGGGCTAGCCTGTACGAGATGAGCATATCCCCCGCCCCGATCCCTCCCCCCCCCCTCCGTAATGCAACAATTTTCCGGAGCGTGTAAACGAGTGTAAATTATTACGAAGAGAAAATTTACCGAGTACTTCCCACCTTTTCTCTGTACATATGTATCATAATGGCTATGTGTATTCATACGCATATACGTATTACTTTTAAAGATTTATACTGTCAAGCAATGAGATGTTAGGTATCGGCTTGTGCGGTCATCAGCAGACTCGAGGGATTATGATGAAGGAAAGAGGGAGTGAATTCATTGTTCAATATTTCAACCCGCGGAGTCATGATCAGGGCGCACTTATTATGCAAACTATAAGATGAAAACAAAAATCAGAAGCGAGACATAATCAGTAAAAAACAGCGGATACGATTCTTCGTGATATTGCGGTATAATACACCAGGAAGAAATGATTAAATTTATCTAGATGACTAATGAGCATCACTACAACCTCATTGCGGCTCGTATACTTCGTCATAATCCATCGAGTACTTCTCACTTTTTCTCAGTGTATATGTACCTAATATCTATATGTATTAATACATACTACTCTGAAAGATTTATACTGTCAAGCAATGAGATGTTAAGTATCGATCTCTGCGGTCATTAGAAGCCTCGAAGGATTATGATGAAGGAAAGGGTTCAAGCGAAGAAAAACCTCAGCCATGGACTCAATTCATTGTCCAATATTTCGACCCCCTTTGCGGGATGATCATTGGGGGCATATTCATTGCGCAAACTATAAGATGAAAACAAAAAATCCGAAACGAGAAATAATCGTAAAAAACAGTGAGTACAATTCTTCCTGATATTGCGCTATAATAGGCTAGTAGGTAACGATTGAAATTATCTAGATGACGAGTAAGACGAGCATCACTACGATCTTATTACGACTTTGTATACATCATGATAATCCTTCGACTCTGCCAATGACCGCAAAGGCCAATACCCAACATCTCATTCGAGAATCGGTAAAAACCTACAATTAAGACAATGAAGCAATGAAAAAGCAAACGGTTTATCCACTGCGCCTTTTACTGTTGTGGTGGTGGTATCGTGCATATCCCTTAAATGTTGTAACAATGCCGAAATATAAACAACTGGTCTCTCCCAGTCTCACAAGTCTTGACATCAAATTATGTAAAATATCTCAATTAACCACATTGCCGAGGGATTAAGCTCATCTAACAATTGTTGGGTGTGAGTGTGAAAGTGTGATTTTCCCTTGTTAGTTTAGTTTGGTGAGCCTCGAACAGTACTAGATTATTGTCTGAAATTTTTGGTGCGTTGGGCCTGAATGTGTGACACTTAATTCTACCGAGTGACTAGTTATTCTCTTTCTCTCTTTTTCTCGCCTCATCTAATTGGGCGCCCCTTACTTATTTCACACGTTTTATTGTTTTACTGTACCTCGTAAAAGCGGGCTAACGGGTTTTCTAATTATTACGTGCAAATATCAATTATGTATTTACAATGCATAATTAATTTCGAGTATTCACCTATGCATGCCCTCCGCATTCTCATTCCTTTCAATATCCACTTGTATTTTTAATTGAAAAATCAATCCCTCATTGAAGTCCTTTCAATCCAATTCACATTGTCATTGCCGCGTCTTGTGCAAATCGCAGCTCGTCGTCATTTCTGTAAGAATTCTCAGCCTCGAATCACGTGTGAATAAGAATGTTGAAGTGGTGTCGACGGCAAATATCCGGGAGTCAGTCCCCCGACACCGAAAATTGTCTCCTCAACGAGCTATTGAGTTCCTTCTGTCGATGTTCATCCTTCTCCTAAGCTAGCTCTGTGATTTCATTTGTTTGAATTGTGATTTTTTTTGGTTGGTTTATTATTTTGTATCAATTGGTGTCTTTCTCACTCTCTCTCTCTCCCATGTTTATCGCAAGAATCTAAAGTGAAAACATGAACTTGTAGATGTATGAAGTAGTTTTTAAAGCGTTCGAAGGAGATATGGCGGTTTGAGTTTCCTCGATGCTACCGAACGAAAAGAGTGATAGTAGGAATTTCCAAAAAAAAAACTACCTTCGCACTGTGCTGCATACTGGATTACTTTCTCCATCTATTTATGTTCCTATTTTATTATTTATCTATCTTGGCAACAAACAAGAAGTAGAAGAGTGCAAACAGTAGATGACTTTTGGGAGTGTGCAACAAAAAGCATTTCGCAAGAAATTATCGAAAAACAAAAATAACAATAGAAATTTGATAACTGAAACAAATGGGATTATTGCAAATTCCAGGAACAACGGCAACGAAAATTGAGAAGGATATTGACTATGAAAATCAGAATAAATTAGACGGACAGCTTGGTGCAGGGGGTTGTAGGCTATGCGGTAAGACCGTTGCCAATATTAAAAAACACATGAAATCACATTTTCCTGACAAGTATCAGTGTCAGATATGCATGATATCATTGACAAGGTCCGACAATCTCAAAAGGCATATCAAACTCAAGCACGGAATACGAGAAGGATCAATGATATCACCTTTTATGCGTATGGAGGCTAAACACTTCCTCGCAAAAACGGACGAGTCGTATCTCACTTAGCCTTGCTAATGAAAAACATAATAATGTGCTTGCTAATGCACCAAATCAGTGGAATAAGCAAAAAAATAATAATCACGATCGGAGTTAATTCGACTGATTCAACGAATACCAGTGATTGCAATGACTACCAGTGACAAATTATCAATACCTCCGATCGCAATTTGGTATCAAAATCTACCTCTTAATTAAGTTAATCACTTAGAATCTATTTCTCCTAAAATTAGTGCCATTTACAGTTAATATCATTCCGTAAATCGAGTGCTTAATTTAATTTATTTATTTATTTATACAATCCTCAATATTCGATAATTTATCACCTAGATTTTAATGTAATCAGCCCTTTCTCTGTCTCTCCACCCGAGATATTTTGATAATTTCACTCAGGGGAGAGTGTATAATTCTGAAAAGACGTTTGCCAAGCACACCGTCGGGTAAAATTCAGCTCGAATGCTCCAGGTAGAAAACCCGAAAATCTCTCACCCCTCCAACCATACAAATAT